>NW_017259198.1:335740-341833 GCF_001594045.1 Atta colombica
ATGTTATTTCTGACCAATTCATATCCATGATGAATAATATCGATATTATGAAAATTTCAATTATATCGGTACATATCTATAGTACAACCAAGAATTTAGTATTTTATAAGAATATTTTATAAGAATAAAAAAGCATGTACAATATAATATTTTATATATCGATATAAAATCAAACTTGATATCTTGTGAGTGACGGATTAAAATTAAAACCTTGTCAATGCTGATTTTTTGAATAAAGTTTTCTAGCATGCACGCTATCAACGTTAAAATCATTCAGTCCGACATGAATGAAAGCCAATTGTTGCACATATGTTTCAGATTCACAAAGGTACTCGTCGGGCTTAGCCTATCCGTGCAACAGGTGTGGCAAGATATACAAATGGAGAGAATCTTTGAGTCTGCATAAACGAATGGAGTGCGGTATCGAGCCACGCTTTGCCTGCAATATCTGCGGCAGAAAGTTTAAACATAAGCACCACCTCATGAAACACCACAACTCAATTCACAAATATAATCAGTAATAATAAATTAAAGCTAATTGATTTTTTGTTATATTTTTTAGAAAAAAAGATAACGTGCATGTAGTTAATCTTTTTTTATATAAAAATATGTAGATGTTTGTTAAAGGATGAAATTTAATTCAGGAACGATCGTCTTCTATCTTAAAACGTTGTGTATTCAAAATTTTCTTAAGATTCTATTCTTAAAATCGCTACTAATTTGATTTTAATTTCAATTATGGTCAATTCAGTCGAAGTTTTGATTAAATTTTGAAATGAAAGCGAGTTCCGGCGATTTGCGCGCGCGCACACAGTCGAAACTGATAGTTATAATATAATATTAATATAATATTTTTTGCTTAGGCATAAATGCTAAAAAAATGAGATGGCTTCTTTTACCTACAAATTAATTGTCTACAGCATCGTTTGTCTACGTCACTTTTGCCGACAGTTCGTTTGCGCACAAAAATTATTGCCTACAGCTCGATTGCATTTTTACGTACAAAGTAAAAATTTCAGAAACGAAATCACATTTGCCTACATGTATACATGTATTATTGCCTACAGATTGATTGCCCACAAACACAATTTTGCGCACAAATATAAGAGAATTTGTTTTTTAAAACAAAAAATTCGTATTTTTAAAGTAGAGAAAAGTACATGTAGGTAATAATACATGTAGGTAATTAATCGAACTGTAAGCAATAATGTATATAGACAATCAAACTGTGGACAATAACTGTAGGCAATCGAGCAATAGGCAATAATACATGTAGGCAAATGTAACTTCGTTTCTGAAATTTGTACTTGTGCACAAAAGTGTATGCAGACAATCGTGAGCTGTAGGCATAATAACTTTAAGTACGCAAATGAATATTGTTGTTGTTGGCAAAAATGATGTGAGCAAACGATTTGAAAGCAAATGGGATTCTCTCAAAAGAATTATCTTACTTTTTGAAATTTTATTATCATTGAGATAATATCCGTTCCTTTACTTCAAAATATCGATAAAAAGATGTTTCTTCGATATATTTCTTCGAAATATGATTAAATTTTTATCATTTTTATCATTTTCGTTTCACAACCCTTAAAAATATCACCTTTTCTTAATTATAACGATTATGTATTTTAGAAAATTATAATAAATCCATCAATAATTTATTAAAAGTGATATAACTTGGAATATTATAACAATTTATATTGATCTTAGTCAGCTAAATTTGACAAAAAACAATTTTTTTATACAAACTTCGATATATATGTGCGTGCAACATATGGTCTTTCTAAAATTCTTATAAAAGTTTCGATTTCGACTGAAATTTAAAAATTGTTTCGGTCGAACTCTATTAATTGAAATTACTAGAACCCACTTTTTTCCATTTCTTTCATAATTTTTTATAAATTTATTATTTGGAATTTGTAAAAATTTTATGATCGTTTCTGGATACATAATGGATAATGATAAAAGTTTTCTAATAAAGAAATGAACTCAAGTCCGTATTCATTTATTTATCCCTTTTTACAATATTATAATAATAAATTAAAACACTAAAATCAAGAAAGGAACAGAAAAAGAGGGAGAAGAATTTCTTAACTCCTTTATTTTATAATATTTTTATAAATCCATTTTAAATAAAACAATTCTGTAAGTTTTTTTAGTTTATTGACAATAACAATTTTTAAGTAAAGTTTTTAGATAATGTTTTTAATTCTTTGAATACAGAACGGCATGATGCTGTGCACTGCGGAGTTGTTTCCCAATATGTAGCTGGGTGCAAGAATTTGCGTTTTCCTCAAGTTCTTGATATTTTTTCTTTATAAATATTAATTATTTTTCAGATAAATTAGGAAATTGAAATGAGAAAGTGCTCTAAATGCGTATATATTATGTACTACTCACAAGAGTTAATACTGAAAGGGTTAATCGTACGTAACAGTATGATTATCCCAATCAAATTTGTGTATGTAAAACGAAACATACGATGTTCAAAATTCATTATTATTAAACAATATCAAATCTTCAATAAATTGTTTATAAATTTTTTTTATCTTGAACATTATAAACATTAAAAATTTTATCATTAACATTATAAACATTATAAACATTAAAAATTTTATCTTGAACATTATATATTAACTGAAGAAACATCAAGAAATATAAGGATTTTATCATTTCTGTAAATTTTCACATCTTTTCTAAAATTTATAACAGAAATTCTACAAAGTAAAAAGATTAATTACAAAAATTTTTAATTATATACACAGTATTGTAATGATATATTATTTTTTTTATTGTTACTTTTTGTTCTGTCATAATATTTTAAAATGCGTTTCTCTTGTGATAGTAGAAATTAGTAGAATTAAATGTCATTGTAAAGTATACAAAAGAGAATAGAAATATTTACTATATTAAAATTATTTTTCAATAATGGATTATTATGGAATTATTATGACAATTATGATAATATACGTTTTCTATTATAATAATACTGATGAAAATAAAAATATTTTTACGTAAGTTTCATGTGTTATATTTGTTTTGTATATAAAAAATGTTTTTTTATTGTAAGATTTTTATTAACCACAAAACTTGATAGCATTGAGATTATAAGGTGTACTAACTCTTCTATTAATTACGATACAATTTGCGTGGATTCTAGATTAATCAAATAATTAAATGATGTTAGAAAGACTTTTAGATCGCAAATTCTAATTGTCGAATTTATGTATTATTTTTTCGTCGCGGAATGTATGAGAGAAATCGACGCGAAGATTAATCGTAGAACACTTTAGAATGCACACACGCACCATTTATAATCTATCTTTCAGGTGATCGAGCCATGACCGTAGCGTTCCCATGCAGGCTTTGCGGCAAGATCTACGCTCACAAATCTTCAATGTATACTCATCTACGATTATGTGGCAAAGAGCCTAAATTCAGCTGCGTTCTTTGCGGCAGGAGATTCAAGTACAAACACAGACTGCAGTCACATCTTACGTCGAATGTACACGCTTTACGACCATGACAATTTAATTGCAACAGCAATTATTGATTCAAGAGTGCTCTTTATATATCGGCATTATAAACGTTATTTGTATTGCATTGTGAACATGTACTACGACATGTGCATAGTCTGCACACATGAAGCAAAATTGTTAATATTAATAAAAATTTAGTTCTATTTCGCTAGCAAAAATTATCTTCTACTAAATCCCATAACGCTCATATCGCGAATTCTTAAAAAATATTGCCAATGCATATCGTATTATTATATGAAATAAATGAAACCTAATAACTAACTCTTTCTATTTTCTCAATAATTCAATGAAAATAGGTTATTGTTTCAGACAGTATATGTATAACTGTATGTACATCCTCCGTTTCCATTTACACGGAAAGTTAGAAACGTGCAAAATTAGTTTGCACGTGAAAAAAATATTAACAAGATATTCTTTTCCTTGCAGCATTTTAATATAAGATTTGAAATCGCGGATTGCTAGACGGATTAAATTACAACAACAAGAATTTTAAGTGAACAGTCAATTAAAAGAATGAACATCCATGAACATATACTTTCTTGTTTTAATACACTTTCATTCATACAAGACTCGAATTATGATAAACGTAATTACGATTACTTAACGTGGACATGCTAATATCGTTCAAAATAAACGCAACGTTTGACAAGGGGGAGGGAAGGGTGATTTGATAGCACAAAAGACAGAGTTTGATTTTTGGTACTATATACTACGACATTTTTCTTCTTTTCCAGCCTATTTGCGGAAGACGTGGATCTGCTTCCAGTGTGGTAAGCGTTACCTGTGGCGCGGCTCCCTAAAGAATCATATACGGGTGGAATGTGGCAAAGAGCCGGCCTTCAAGTGTCCCGTCTGCGGCAGGAAGTTCAAGCATAAACATCGCTGGCAGTCGCATGCGAAATGCATGCATAGCATTAAATTGTAACGCGAGAGACATTTTGCAAGAACTATATCATTTTTTAATCATTCGTGTGTATATATTTTAATTTAATTTGAAGACAAGTTTTTGCGTAAAAATACTGTGCAAAAATACTGCAATATTTTTCAGCGAAACCCCAAAGGTATTGGCAAACTTCGTAAAACTCATATGATTAATGTTTAAAAAGAGGCTTTAAATGAATCTATTTTTTAATAATAAGATAGGCAACTGTTGCAATGCCTATACTAATAAATTTTGCAGTTAATAGCTCTAGCATTTAAGCTTATGTATATATAGATCAGTATTTGAATTTATAGAATCGTTCTATAAAATATTTTTTTATTTCAAACTTGTACATGATTTGTTACCTCCTAATGCACACAATTCCTAAAATTTCAAATAAAAAATATTTCATTAAATAAAAAATATTTTATTCAATCTTTTTTATGGAATCCTAAACTTCGCAATAAACGAATTAAATTAATTGAGTGGTCAGATTATTTCCGTTTACAGACGAACTTTAAATTTAAATTAAAGCCAATACAAGCCTAAGACATGGTTGTATGTATAAATAAGGTGATAATCTCATTTTTATATACATCCAATGAATTTTCTCTAATTCAAGTTTCTGTGCATGCAACAGGCTCTTTGACATTGATTTCGATTTTGATTGAGATCCTTTTCAGTTGATGGTCCTCAGTGAACAAATTCATTAAAATTAATTCCAATATAATTTAATCCATTTACTATACATATAATAAACATATAGCCTGTACAAAATTTTTCTTTATCTAAATTCAAGTCTACATTTTTTCTCTTTTATTAGAAAACATCGTATATATAATCAGCAATTTCGCGAAATGAATATAACCTGTCGATTTACAATTTTGTCACTTATATCAATTTTATGTGCAGGACCGAAGGTGTGCAGCGTATGGAGTATATCTTCCAATGAGTTCAAAGATACGGATTTTTTAAAAATGAGAAGCTTTACTGACTCCATGATTTTCTCAACGAACTCAAACAATCAACGACTGATGTATTCGTGCAACGTATGTGGCAACGAATATACATGGATAAGCAGTTTACGTCGTCATCAATTGCAGTGCGGTAACAAGGAAGCAAAAATCAGTTGTCATTTTTGCACAAAGAAGTTCTACAGACGGGATCGACTTAAACAACATTTATCTACATATCACGCAAACTTATTGGATTCTAAAAGATAGCGATACTCTGCCTGTGACAATGACAATTAGGAAAAGATAAAAGTGTAGCTTAACTTCGGAAAACTTAATGTATTTGCAAATTTAATACATGGATCCATATCTTTTTAAAGTTGTGTGTTTTCAACAGATGATATGCATATTTGCATCCTGAAGTGATAATAATATAAACCTGACATAATTAATTATTATTTGAATATATATACCCCCATAGCAAAGGGGGTCATATTCCTGTAAAATAAAGTCATAATTATAGTCAGGAAGAAAATGTAATATCACTATTGTCATAACAAAATAACACATGTTACAAAGATATTTGCAGTTGTCGCACAACACCATGATTGACGTAACCATGATTGTTGTGATGTAACTGTGACTTTTTTTGCTATGGTGATATATATATATATATATA
>NW_017259198.1:341933-345569 GCF_001594045.1 Atta colombica
CTAAATTCTTGAGAAAAACAAAAACAAACAAGGGCTAATGAGAGTTTTTTGCGCGGTTGTTAGTGCGAAAATAAAAATTATTTATTGTAAAAAACTGTAGTGTAATTAGTTACTCATAAACATTTCGGCCTACTTCGGGACCATCAGTATGTCTGAACGTATGTTGTAAGATTCTCACTTCTTCATATATAAAAAAATGTTTCATATATAATTATACATAATTATATAAAAAAATTGACATATTTTATATACAATTATATCTACGATTATATCATTTACGATTTAGATTTATTTCAACAATTATATCTACGATTTAGATTTATTTCAAGTAGTAGTTTTTGAGTTATAAGAGTTTAAACAGTCATTTACAGATTATGTTTAGACTGTCATCTGTCTACGAATCGTGCGTGAGGTAATATTAGTAAGCACGCACTGCAGCACATAATCTATTTAAACGTAATCCATAATTGGCTATATTAAAACTCTTATTATTTCACAAACTCTATTATTTAACATAAAAATTTAATATATAATATAAAATTTAATATAAATAATTTTTTACTTAATTTTTTGAAAACTTGTTTACTGTAACATTTTGATTCACGAATTTTGGGATTTTACACTGTATACAGGATATTTTCAGATACTTTCGACAGTTAAAAAAAAACTGAAAGATGAACATTCATCTGCTTTATACAACATGCAATAAAAAAGATTTTGTTATTTCTTTTCATAAAAAATTAAAAAAAAATTTTTTCGCATAGCCTGTATAAAACAGATGAATATTCATTTTATATATTTTTTAACTGTCGGAAGTGTCTGAGAAATCAGGCGGACCGTTACGCTGAACCTATATATTTCGATATAATTTAAAGACAGCGAGAAAGGGGTAAAATGACTAATTTTTCTAAAATAATAACAGATAAGAGCTGATATAGAAATAATAAATCATCTTTTGTTGATTTCAATATGTCCACAAAAATGAATATAATAACAATTTGTTTTAGATGCACTCATAATAATATAATTTTTTAATATTAGTTTATAAGGAATGGCATAAGTATAGTAATTTGATTTTCTTTAGATCACAGTTTATTATAGCTAAAAATATAGAATAATGGAACGTATCGATATATGTCCAATATTTTTAATTTTTTATATTGCAATATTTTTATCAAATAAATAAACACAATGCGGGTAAGATGACTTTCAGTAATAGACATAATAACGAAATATTCGTACATGCAAATATCTCGCATTTTAGTTATATTTGTTCATATGCATTGTAAACATGATTACGTCAAATTAGTTAATTAATATTGATTATCTGTGTAAATAAATCTCATCATACGCAGAAATTTTTTTATTTCTTATTTTTCTTTAATTCTTATATTATGATACTGAAATAATAATAGATAATAACATATATGTATATAAGAAGTGTTTATTATAATATGATTGTGAACTTACTGATTGTGAATCTTACTCGCACATGGGGATAAAAATGACGTATAATTAACATTTAAAATATATAAATTATTTTAAGAAATTCAAATTTATTTAATAGTTTTTTTATTTTTGCAAGTAATAAGATTTTAGTGTTTTTATTTTTTCATCTCGATACATAATACATTATTCTCTTATAGTCGCCGACTATGCGAAAGCAGACTACTTTTTGCCCCCCCCCCCCCCTCCTCCCTCTCAGTAATTTTAATAGAAGGGGAAGGCAATGCTCAATAATTTTTACCTTTTGATTGTTTAAGAAAAGGTTTTTTAACAATTGCAAATAATTTCTGCAATCAAAACTATGAGAAAGCACCGACCACGTGACATATGCTATACATAACATTGATGCGGCGAATTAAAGTAGTAACGCGGGCATGTCGTCTGCTGTCCTAGGGTGGACAATCTTCCAACAAGAGACAGTATAATGACACGGTATGACACAGTGTATCATTACATTCTTGTTATTCGCCAATGTTAAACAAGGATGAAATGATTATTGCAGAATACTGAAAAGTCGTTTATTAAGGCGTGTTCTAATTCCCATCAAGGTATTTCTCGGATATCATGTCCTTGTTCAAAGTTTGTTAAACAATAAGATGACATGATATAGGGAGCATTCAAGTGAGAATTTAAACATGCCCCTGTAAAGAATTCCGAGTATGCACATACACGTACCAGAAAGAAATCTGAGAAAGGACATGAGACAATATACACAACATTATCCACTTTTTTGCTCTTAATGGAAATAAATCGCTGAAATCATTAAAATCTTCATTAATTTGATAGATTTTAATTATTTTAGCGATTTATTTCTATTAGTAGCATCGCAAAGAATGGATTGATGTATTCCCTCCCAATTCTCAGTGCCTCCCTAATTTTCGCAAGTTGGTGCTTATGTTCTCTTAAGCTTATATATTTTTTAATTGATCAGCAAATTTACTTATTGCGATTATGATATTATCTATTACTAACTTTTTCTTATTAGGAATCGCATATATTATTTTTGTATGGTCAATTGTATGATTGAAACCGCAATTCATTCTTGTATTGATTATTTGTAATATAATATAATAAAATTTTGTTTCTTCATTGTTTAAACGAATTTTCTTCGATATTTTTTATATGTACGATAGTTTATAATACGATTCTTCTTTATAAAATATTTTCTTTTTTACGCGAGCAACTTTTCTATTATATGCGATATAATGTTCGATACACGGGATCAGTTCAATATCAAAGTATTACATACATATATTACATATCCGACAATAAAGAATTCTAAAGAATTCTAATAATTTATCCGAGAGCAGAATATAAAAACACAGCGATTATTTATCACAATGATATAATAAGAGTTAGCGCTCTTCCAACACCAAGACGCATTAAATCGCGTGCTTTCGATGTTTTGGTCGAGAAAAAAGAGTCGAGAGAACAATTTAATGATCATCGGTCTTTCTTTTCAGCGTCTTCCCAGAAAACCTGGTCTTGCTATCAATGTGGCAAACGATACATGTGGCGGGACTCATTGAAGAAACATCTACGGGTCGAATGCGGGAAAGATCCCACCTTCGAGTGCCCAATCTGCGGAAGGAAATTCAAGCACAAGCATCGGTGGCAGTCGCACGCCAGACTAATTCATTATATTAATATATGACTAAGTTAAGAAGTGATCGATGAATTCTGAAGCGATCGATACGTGCCAACAAAAGATGGTGTTCCTGATTTTTTCTTGTGCCACGTTAACGATCGCGTCCTATGATTACATTCTTTAAAATCGTTGCATACAAAGATTATTCAATATTTTCTTTCTATTTGTGATTTTTTTAATAACTTTCTGTGAAATCAAAGAACTGGAAAGGATACGGGCAGTAGGAGTCAAATGCAAAAGATGTCGTGCAAATAATACATTTATAAGTGTGAAATTTCTTTATTCACTATAAAAAATAAGAAGTTTCACATTTATAATTATTACACACTTATGTATTATTTGCGCGACGTCTTCTGCGTTTGATTCCTACTGCTCAGATCCTTTCCAATTCTTTGATTTATAAGGAGTCTTAGTTGATTTGTTATACGGATTTCTGTGAAATGTTATAGTACAAAATGTTTTTTATTTTAAGATATATATAT
>NW_017259198.1:345669-349992 GCF_001594045.1 Atta colombica
ATACGATTAAAACATATACGATTAGTCTTCCACATAAACATAATACTTTAATAGCTTATTATGGAGATTAATTAGAGGTAAAAATCCTAAAATACAAATATCAAAGATCATCATAGACTTCGACTTATAAATTATCCAAGTTGATCGATGATTTCGCGTAGAATTTTGAGTGTTCAAGTTTGTGTTTATATAATTTATTAGTTATTTTTATTGCTGAGCAATTGATATTGAGATTGGCTACTAATGAAATTTAGATCATTATACGAAAATTATTTAGTCTTAAGTATTATAAAAAACAATTAATTATCGGTCTATAATCTCTCTGCTTTCTATCGCTGTGATTTTTTATCTTTAGATAAATTAGATGGAATTAATATTTCTTAAAAAGTACATATGTTTATTTGCAATTATAAGGATTATCAAGTACGCGGATCAGTTAAATGCTAATTGATAAGAAATGACTGTGTTCCGAATGATAGTAATATTATGACGTGAAGCGATACATACTCTTGTCTTATTGTTCGAGTGTTATGCAATACGAATGATAATTAGTGTGGCTTACTATATGGTAATAATTGCGCGCGCGGTAATCTTTATGTATATTCGCGACGGTTTAATAATTTTTATGTAACAACATGCTTATTTTAATTATTTTAAATTGTATTTTTAACATATTTTCATAATATTTTTAATACATCATAAAATATATTTCTCCAAATATTCTTGCGTTTTACATTAATTTTGATAAACTATTATTGAATGTTAAATTTAACCGTTTTGAACGTTAAATCTAAACATTCTTCGTTGTAAAGAACAAAATTCGTTATTATGATAATAAAAAAAAGTATTATTCTTTAAATTTAGATTTATAATAATTTAATATATTTGATTTAATACATTTTTTTAAGTGGCACAATTAATCATTCGAATTCATCATAGAGAAAAACTTTGAATCATTAAAAAAAAAGTTAAATTACATATTTGCGTATAATAGTAAAATTTGTTATAGTTATATTAACATCAGATGTTAAATGATTAAATGTATTACATGTAAGAAAAATAAGATCAGTTCTAAAATATGATATTAATGTACATTATTTATGAAAAATAATAGCAGATAGATGAATATATGTGTAAACGTAATCATGAACCTAAATGCACAAATTTTACGCGATATCAATTTTAATTAATTTTAATTATAAATAAAAAATATAGACTTAATATTTTTAAATTAAAATTTTTTAATCTAATTAATTTCCAAAATAATTAAAGTACTTTTCAATGGTTGAATATTCTACATATGCTCTATTTATATAATAGAATATGTGCAGATTTGTTGTATTTACAAATAAGATATAGTACTTTTTGTTTTTTTTTAAACCATTTCTCTCTATATTAATTTCTTCGTTATTAATCTTCCTTTCATTTATTTAGATTAAATATTTTCTTAAGGTGATTTTTTAGGAAAGTACTGAAAAATTGGGATACCTCACCAGGGTTCACCCAAAATCACAAATATCTGCATAATTTGAATAAAATGTTAAAATTACGTGTATATCTTAATGAAGGATGAAATGTACGATAGCAAATCAAGAGCTGCTATCTTTCTCAAACAAACCAAGGTGAAGTTATATTTATTTTTCAAGATTAAATTTGCAAGTTTATGCATGTAAATATCTTTCCAGAATGGCCTATTGTTTTTACTTTTTTGTGATTATTACAGTCGTAATTTTTTAAACTATTATACTCTCGTTTTTTTGAGAAACCTATGATAATATTTTTGTGCAGTTAGTCTCCGATCCTTACCTATCACTAAGTTATATTTTCAACTTTTTTTTCTCTATCGTTTCATCGTTAACCTACCTTAAAATTTTGCACACATATGTTCGGTATTTCAACCTTATTATATACATAAATTAAACATTTCGATGGTAACTCGAGTTACTAAAAAATCACCTTAAATACAAAAGTCAGTCTAAAAACACTTAAATAAAATAGCAATTGTCAAAAATATAACAAATATTATAAATATTAATATTACAAATAATATTCATGTTTGCTTTCTGAGACAGTTTATATAATTGAAATAAAAAACAGAAATACGCTTAAACGGCGTAAAATGATGTAAATAAAATATTTCGATGCAAAGATTTTCTTTCCTTTATATAATTCCTTTATATAATTCTATTACTGATTTTTATTCAAAATAATATATCCGTTTAATAGTTATTTACATATGTACATGAATATGTGTATAATATTATAATTTATTTACAAAAAAATTATGTTCTCTTTCCGCCCATTTTACAATAACAATTTAATAATTCACGTCAAAATTCGGAATACAGTTCTATTTATAACTTTATTTGTCGTATACTATAAAAAAACATTCGAAGAACACATATGGGGGGATACATATTGAAATATACATACGTACAAAAATACGACAAATTATTATATGAATTATGTTTATAATGCGTGTATAAAAATATACGATATATTACAAATTACAAATAGAATTGTATTGTGAAACATCACTTATACATTGTTTAAAATGAGCTTTAATTATAACATTTATCCTATTTACATTCTACATTCATGGATTTAAAATCGATGGCACTTTCATTGATAATTGATAATTATACAAAACTCTCTGTTTTTTTTATATTGGTCGCATATTATATTTTAACTATGAATTTCACTCTAATTCATTACCTATGACTCGTTACAATGATCTTCTGTCTTTCTCTCTTTCCGCTCATCGCTCAGTCAAATTTCTCGGACTAAGCGCACAGTGTAAACCATGCCATTGTCGATACAAATCAAATCTTATAACTAATTAATTACATCAGCAATATTGTTGTCATCTCGCCATTTGCTTGAACTTTGCTCTTACCGTTATCACTTCTATATGTACTATTACTAACTGTAAATCTAATTTGTAAGTTCATGCAATGCAATAAAGTTATTATTATAATTATTATGATATTTTGTACTTGTTATTTAACATTTTATTAACCGGAAATCGCTGTCACTTTCAGGGGACGAGAATAACAGAAAATTAAACTTCGTGATATGTCCCGATTGCGGAAGAATTTGCAAAGATGACACTCATCTACTACGCAGAGAATGTAAAAAGGAACGCAATTTTATCTGTTCGACATGTGATAAAGCTTTCAGACGGAAGTATCACTTGCAAAGACACATGTATCTAGTACACGAATTCAACAAACTGGATCAATAATTAATTTTTATTTTGATTTTCAAACTTTATTATAAATAGATTACTGTATTTTTGTTTCATTATGTAAATAAATAAATATTTACTGTATATTTTGTATCTAATGAAACGAAATAAACTACAATTTAAAAATTTGTTTGATCGATACTTACGTTCTTCTTCATAAACATGCAATAAAAATACGTATTATTCATAAACTATTGGATCAATTCTAAGCAGAATCGTAAGACTCGTAACATATCCTTGTAAAAACTTGTAAGAACTTATAATTAATATTCTAATTTTATATGTATATATGTCATAAGATGTACACTGAGAAAGATGATTTTATTATAGGAACAAATCAAGGGAAAACAAATGCGATATTTGTTAAAAAAGTGATCGATTAGTTATTATTGTAAATTAATTATTTCTCATTCATCAAAATAACAAATAATCATATTATCGTTTGCAAATAAGAGGCTTCTATACATATATATAAGTCATAGACGGTCGCAGGATCTCAATCATCATCATAAGAAATTGATTGATTCTAATTAAATATTCTCCTTATATTTGATCAGTTTTCTACGACTTAAGACTCCACGATTTCTATATAAATAAGCCTAAAGTCTATCCAAAAAATAGATTAGATTCTATATAATTTGCTTCTGTTACTAATAATTGATTGGTATAGCAGACTAGCAATCATAACAAACCAAATTTATTGTCACATATTTACCAGTCCCTTTATTGATGGCTTGTTAAATTAACAAAATCCTTTCTCTCAGTATACGATTATTCGTAAATATGATTTCTTGTAAATTTCATGACTATTAAGAAGCTATTTGTAAAAATATTATATAAAAGGTATAAGCATTTAAAAATTCTTACAAGTTTTACAAGAATATATTACAAGGCTTACAATTCTGCTTAAAATTTAGGCATATCTCTGATATTGCAATATACATATATGTTTCATTTAAACGTATGATAAAAGAAAAATTTATAACATAAAAAATATTAGTTTTAATCACAAAATGTTGGCATTAGTATATATATATATATATATATATTGGGAGTTCAAATTAGTTCGGTCCGTT
>NW_017259198.1:350092-350528 GCF_001594045.1 Atta colombica
GCTTGCGCAGAAACTCTATTTATCTCTCCCACATTAAGTCATCTAGTAGCGCTCACTAAGCAACTCAATAGCATCTAATTATCTTTAAATCCAATCAATCACATTAAATTATTATTTAGCCGCTTGTGAGTGATTACACTATTGAATGCATCCATTTTTTTCAGTTGACACTTAAACGCCATAGCAAACTTATTTTGTATACTATCGTCTGAGGAATTGAAACATGTAATCACAAATTTCAATTCCGCAAGCAAATTATATACCTTCTATTATGTTCACATGACTTTATTGGCAATGTATGAGAGATAATGTATGAGAGGCAAATTCTGCGTATACACTATGCACCTAAAATGATTGAGTTTATAACTTCATAAAAATTTCAGTGCTACTTTTTACACTGATTCACATTTTGTCATTGAAACTAGTAATTTTTTTG
>NW_017259198.1:350628-358830 GCF_001594045.1 Atta colombica
AAAGTTATTTAAAACATAAGAGATTTTACATGTACCAATTTAAAAAAGACACCTGGCATTTAATCTATATAAAATCAGGCAAGTTATATTTTACTAATGTATTTATATGTGGTTATTGATATTACTATGTATTTAAATATAATTAAAATCAATCACATCTATTTCTTTAATTATATTTCGGAAGGATCTCGTTTGCCAACAAAGTGATTGCAGCACCGTTTGTCTACATCTCATTTGCCTACATGCTATGCACTTTTGAGCACAAATAAAAAAAAATTTCAAAAATAGAGTTATATTTGCCTACATGTATTACTACTTACAGATCGATTGCTTACAAGCATTATTCTTTGCTTTAAAAATATTCTGTTTTAAAACACAAATTCTTTTCTTTAAAAATATAAATTTTATTTGTGCGCAAAAGAGCATAGCTTATTGTAAACAATAATCTACATAAGCAAATGTGACTTCGTTTCTGAAATTTTTATTCGTGCGCAAAAGTGCTTGTAGGCAATCGAACTGTAGGCAATAATTTTTATGCGCAAACGAAATTTTTGTCGGCAAATGTAATGTATAAAATAAACAATGCTACAAACAATCGATTTGTAGGCAAAAGAAGAAATTTCCTATATTTCGAGCAAATAAATTTTCATCTTAATAAAACTTCTGCAATTAAAAAGTTTAAGCTCTTTTTTACTTGTTTGATCTCGGTGTGACAGCCTATCATAAAATAATCATATCACAATGTTTCTTATTTTAAATTATTACCAATGATTTAATCTAGCTCCTATGTTTTTTTGTTTTACTTTTCAGTCCCGAAACTGATCGTGAAGAACATACAGAAGCTGAAATACGCGAAGAAGCCAGTAATCTACAAATGCACAAGATGCACCAAGAGTTATCAATTGGAAACATCCTTGCGAAGACATCAGAGATTGGAGTGTGGTGTCCATCCCAAGTACAAATGCATAATATGTGGCAAACAATTTACGCATAAATTTGTATTAACTCATCATTTAGCGTCCTGCAAGAAAAAAACAGCTTGGAATGGGATATGGTAAAATTGTAATTAGTGATGACCTCAATCAATTTCAATGAATTCTTGATATAGGATAAACTTGACGAAATCGTACCATTTTTCACATAGAGGCTTACAACTCAGAAATTATAAAGAATATTCGTTTTTTACAGCATAACAAACTACACTCTTTTCGCTTTCTTATGTAATTTTTTCATATTATTTTTTCATATTATTTACAATATTATAAATTAGTTTTAAATTAGGATTTTTTCAGTATAATGCGATTTTGACAACGAGGAAATCCGTTGCCTAAATTGCACCACATACTGATATTTTTTTATTTATTATAAAACATTATAATAATGCAAAAAAATTTTCATTACATAAAAAAAAGAAAATTGTATTTCTTATGCTGTTAAAAATTTAAGAATATATTTTTAATAATTTCTGAAACACGTGATAATTTCAGGAAGTAATTTAAAGAGTTTCTATGTGAACAAACACTTCATAGGTTTACAACATACATTTTTAAATAATAATAAATGGAATAAAAATATATACGAAATGTAAAAATATTATAGGCAACGATTGTGGTGTGCGATTGTGATGCGATTTAGAAGACTACATTATGATACGATTTAGGAAACTACATTATGATGCGATTTAGGAAACTAGAGACATTTTGTAAACTTTTATTTATTTGACCCATAAATAAAAATGTAAACTTTAATTCTATTAATTTAATTTCAATAATATTCTAATTACGACGTACAAACGATCAAGATTATTTAACTTATATTCTCTGTAATTTGATCTGTTATGAAATATGAAAAATAGCAACTATAACGATTAACTATCACGACTTTTTTTAATTATGTAAGTAAGAACACTCCTATTGTATTTTATCACGAGTGTAAGCAGCGTTGCAATACCATATTCTTAAATAAAATTATAAAAAAGTATGTAAGTACAATAATTGAATTTTTAAACATGGTTGCGATTTCGGCAATTATCCTATATTGTCAAAGATTGCGTAATCTAACGAAATTCAAATTAATCTCATGTCATTAAATTATGAATTGAAAGGATTTATTTTAAAACTAGTGTTTTTCATAAGTCGAATTTTTCGAAATTGTATTACTGATAAGATTGCAAACGAGTTTGCTCTCGCTGTGCAATCAAACTAACGCAATAAAATATGAAGTGTAGTATATGTGTTGCGTATATACTGATAAATATATAATTATATATTTTTGAAAGAATTTTAAACTTGTAATTTGTTTAAAGACTTTTCATTTGTATTATTAAATAATATCATTTTTTCATTATTGTATGTAAAACAATTATGAGCCTATATGTGTGATTATATACTAGGATACAACGTATTTGATTCAAACATTTTATTTTATCTAGGACTATAGATTTTCAGAATAAGTACACAATAACTCTTGTTTATTGCGTATGATAAATCGGTATTGTATACTTCTTTAGATAATTTCGAATTTTTATTTATTTTTCATACATTTATATCAAAGTCTACTAGATTTATTTAATTAAGATATAAAAAAATGATCATTAGGATTCTTTGTTTAAATTAGTGTATACAATTATTCTTAAATGTTTAGAATTTCAAGAGAGAAAAAGCGTTTCTAGTTCCACTATATATCTTTATATAAACGTAATAAATATACAATGTTTTTAAATAGTGCAATAAACTATCCAAGGAACAAAATATATTGACATTTTCATTTCTTATTATATAAAAATAAAAACAGAATTTACAATATCAAGTTAAATATACATTTGTATCAATAAGTTAACTAAAGTTTTATCGTTGTAATAAAATTTTATATGTTAATTCATTTACATAATTATTTCTATCCTTGACATCTACTTTTAAATATATCTAAAAATTTTAGTAACAAATGACGATTTCTACTTTGCATAAAAATCCGCAACAGCATGCGTTACTCCTTTTTTTATCTCTTCATCTTGTTTTATTTTCTGCTCTTTTTTTCATAATTGATCTCTTCTGCATCATCGCACTTTTCTTAATCTTGTATCTTTACAGCTTATATAAATTAAATTTTAGCAATACTCTGATCAAAATTTCTTTGTTTTTGCGGTCGAAAGTGAAAATCTTAACTGCACGAATTTAATCACTGCAATGCTTACCAGACACTGGCAATGGATAAAATGATAAAAGATTCTTGACACATTAATTATTCATTAAACGCTCATAATTAATTTAATTAATTAATTAAATAGTAGTATGTAATTTTTAATTCCTGATATTTTATTAATTTTATTTATTTCATTTTTCCTATTTTGAAAGATATTTATTTTAATTCTTTTATTTTTTACTAATTTTGTTTTTTTAATGACAAAAAAATTCCCTTAATTAGTGTTTTCTCCACAAATTGTGTTCTCTCGGATTATGCGATTTTTAAAACTATTTTTAATTAAGCTGCAGAGAGAAGTTGATGATCGACAGGATTACATATAATCCTTGTATCTTTAATTTACTTCACCAGAAATCCATTAAAGATGAAATTGTAATTAAATCAGTCTATCCACATTTGTAGCTATAAAGTCATTTGATTTCTATTTCCGGTTTGGGGGAGCATTGCGATTACAACATAGCGTCGAACAAATCGCAAATAAATTGTCTAACCACATTATCTTTTCGTTGCAGGTCTGTTGGCACAGATGCTGATGTCACAGGACAATAACGAGTGGACTCAACGTCGAGCCAGTGGATCATCGTACAAGATGTCCAGAGTTTCCATTCGAAAGAAGAGTGTAGGCGATGCTAAATATGAATGCAGCAGGTGCGGGAAAACATACAAAGCCACGACATCCTTGAGCCGACACAAACGACTTGAATGCGGTGTCGTACCTTGCGAGGTATGTCCTATCTGCGGCCGCAGATTCAAACACAGGTTCGTCCTAAACGCTCACATCGTTGGTTGCGAAAGAAGAATGAATCAAACGATACAGAAGAAGGATTTCGATTAGAGGCCACGATTAATCAACGATAAAGAAGAACAAAAGCGATTATTATAAGTGAAGATCATGATCACTTGTATAGAGCAACTAATGGAACCGATTGAAATGTTTTTAATCGACGCGATATTTAAAATATTTGAAATTACAATGCAAGCAATTTCGCATAAAATAGAATACTTATTTGTGTACTAATAACATAAGATGAACATATAGAAGATAACTGGCTGACAAATATTATTTCAATTTAGAAGAATAGAATAATAATTTTAAGGAAATAAAATAATAATTTTAAAAGATATAACTTTAGATTCCAAAAGTCAAATCGAAATTACTGGACATACAAAAAGAGATGCTTTTCAAATTTTCATACACGCTTCAGTATATTTAATTCTACGTACGAAAATATTTTTTTTTTATTCCAATAAAAAGTCTTTATCACTTTTCCATTAATGGCTATTATAATTAAGAATGAATATATGAATTTACGAGTGAATTCATGAGATGAATGAATAATCCTTTTGCGAGACACATTTGTTATGTCTACGTAGACATTTCGATGTATATTTATGACGAACTCATAATGTATTTATCATAACCATAATGTATTTAATCTTTTATTACTTGTGCAGTTTAGTCATAAAAATAGTATATATGATATGTATATGTAATATAGTCAACTGTTAATCCAAGCCAAATGAATATTGTTATTTTGACACAGACGATATCATCGTCTATGCTTTTTACTTCGCGAATGAATGAATACTGCAAATATATACTTCCTATTTTTTATTATACAATAAAATTCTATAATTACTTAGTGCATTAATGCGTAACCTGTATCATATACATTGAGAATATAAAATTGTTAAAATATATACTCATTCATGTTTTAATTCATGATCTTTTTCGTGATTCACGAGTATAACATTTTTATATATTTAACATACAAATTTTAATCGAAAAGCTATTAATAAAATAATAATAATGCATCTTTTAAATTGCACAATCATTGTGTATCTGTTTTGCGTTGAATTCACATTTAATCTAATTTATTTTTGTAAATTTTATTTTGATAATAGACAACACTATTTACAATTCAGAAGTTTTATTTTATATCTTTTTTGTATTATAATCTATAAATATAAGGATAAGATAATTATTTGTTTGTTTTAATTAATTGAACGATAATAAATAGGTTTTAAAATATGAAATTTATTTAATCTTTATTTCTGAAGTAGGATTAATTAGTTAATAATTATATATTTATCTTATCATTTTCAACATATAATATTTGTTCTTTGTTGAAAATATATAGATAATATAATATATTTATTATCATTTAAAATTGGAAATTAATGTTTCATGCAAATATTCTTTACACAATTTTTAATATTTTGAATATAATTTTATAATTATATTCTCATTTATCGTAGCAATATATTTAATAATTTACAGATTTAACTAATTTAGATATTTTTTAATTTCACATACATCGGTTTAATGATTTTGTATATAATTATTTCTTTGCTATGTTTTAATACTCCATTAAATTTATTTATAGCTTTATATATTCATTTATTGTATAAAAATATTTGTTGAATAAAAAAATTTGTTTATTCAAATTTTAAACCTACATCTTGTCTTTTTTTTCATTTAAAAGCATTATGTTGAGGGTCAACAACCTCAAATTTATTTATCGATTTACAGCTTTGCCACTCGCCATCAATTTTATGTCGGCAAAACTCAAAGTATGAAGCATGTTTGAATACATTTAAAATTATTACGTGTATTTTTTATATTAGAATACATTAATAAGCAATTTATCAGGGTTGGTAAAATCATGTTTTAAATATATTTTAAAACGTGCTTAATTGATGATTTAACATGTGTTATATTGTACATTTTTTTTTTGTAATATTATTTAGAGCACGTACACTAAAAAAAAATATCTTAATTTCAAAGAAATATTTCTTTGTTCGTATTTTAAAAAATTATTTCTTTGGATCAATGAAAATTTCTTTGAAAATAAGATATTGTACAATATCTTATTTTCTAAATAATTTTTTTTAATACGAGCAAAGAAATATTTCTTTGAAATTAAAATTTTTTTTCAGTGTAGCATTAAAAATATATTTGAAAAAAACAATGTTTTATAAAAAAAAACATTATTATCTCTTATCGACTATAATTTATTATGTTTTTTTGTTTGCTACCGACTCTATCGCAAATAAAAAAACAAAACGAAATATTATATTTTTCCTAAAGTTTACGATCTTAATAAAACAATTTGTATATATCAATTATGTGTATTATTTCCAACTATCTGTATAATTATGTAAATATATAACTTAGACTTTTATGCAATGGTGTCTTCTTCTCTTTTTCATTTGATTTAATATATATCAATTGACAACAAGATGTAATCCATGTGAATCTCCCTAAAAATGACAATTATTAGTAAAACTTTAATACAAAATTCAAGAGTTGTCAGGTATATGATTTAAAAAATGATTTCTCTAATAAAAAAAAGAGAAAAAATAAATCATTACATGATTAAATCTACGCTAAAAATTAATATATTCATTGCAGTGTGGATTGAATATTGATCGATTCATCTTTTGAACCTCTTATCAATTGAATTCAATATTTACTCTAATCTCTATTAAATTGTTATTAACGTCAATTTCACGAAAATAACAAAATCTTTTTCGTATTCCAGACGGTGTCCTGATGAACAAATTTGAACTGAATGCTAACCACCTGAATACATCCCGACATTTCGTAAATTGTGGCCAAATAGAGCCGCTACCAAAGCAATATTTTTGCGGTGAATGCGGCAAAGTATATAAATGGATGGACAATCTGCGCCGACATCAAAGACTGGAGTGCGGCAAGCTACCTAAGTGGCATTGTGAAATTTGCCTGAAAATGTTTTATCGTCGATATGAATTAACCAAGCATATGAAATTGAAACATCACAAAATGTAAACAATTCACCTACAATACAAAGAAGATTCTTTCGTTAAATAAAGTATATGTTAAGTTAGGTTCTTCATATATTGCCCATGATTATTTAGAATTATAATTATAATTGTGATTATTATAGATAATTGTAATTATATTTACATTATAATTTTCATATTATATACGTTATATAATTTATATATAATTATATTATTTACGAGATCTATCTGACTTTTATGTATATCTTTGTCCCTGAGTATCCACTCATTCACTAACTCTCTCTCTCTCTCTCTCTCTCTCTCTCTCTCTCTCTCTCTCTCTCTCTCTCCCCCCCCTTCCCTCTTTCTCTTTCCGGTATGTAAGGGGACCTCGAGGAATACCTCCTAATAAAAGAACTATGCGATGTGATAACCGATAAATTCTGATTAATGAAACTTTGTATACGTATAGGTTATATAAAAAGATGAATTTAAAAAAATATCCGTTGCGGTGGAAAAACGGTTTAAAAATATGAAATCATCCCTTATGTAGTAAAGTGATTTTCAGAATTTTTTTCGTTATATCTCGAAAATTATTCTAAAAAATGTTTTATACAAAAGTTTTACAACAAAATTACCTTTATTCATTTACATCAATAATATTTTTAATAAACATTTTTTTAATTAAAAAAAATTTTTTTTATTTTTCAAAAATATTGATGAATAAAGTAATTTTATTGTAAAAGTTTTGTATAAAACATTTTTTGATACAATATCTCGAATAATTTTTAAGATACAGTGAAAAAAAATTAAAACTCGCGTTATATATACTTGCATATAAGGGGTAATTTCACCTCTTTAAACTGTTTTTACACCGCAATTGATATTTTCTAAATTCATCTTTTTACGTAACCTATATGTATATAAAATTTCATGAAAATCAGAATTTAACACTTCGTGTGATTCCCTTGTAAGCATCAACAGCTGAGTTATTGGCACAAAAAATGATTTTCAGGACTGCTTTCGAAAGTGAATGGACCGCTGGAAGAAGGTCATTACTTCGAAAGGAGATTACTTTGAAGACTGTCATATTACTTCAGAGTAGCTTTTTCTCATGATATAGGCAGGGATACTTTTGGGGCAGATTTCGTATAATTATATAATATGTACTACAATATATGTTATTTATATTATAATATATATTGTATATAATATGTAATTATATATTATTTA
>NW_017259198.1:358930-362974 GCF_001594045.1 Atta colombica
TATATGATATTGTGTCATACAATATTAATAAATTGATATGAATTGACCGATCGTCAATTCAGTATGAACTCAAAGTATAATCAATCCTCGCGTAATAAGTATTTTTTTTATTGAATAGAAATATAGACATTAGGTTTTTCTTATTCCATTATTCTTTATTTATTGTATTTTTTACGATTATACTAATCGTATTATGAATTATGTAACGAATTGTATAATATGAAACAACATGTATCTTCTAGTCATTACCGAAATGAAGAAATTTGCGTTCTGATTACAAAATGTGTTCTGATAAAGAGATACTGATAGTAAAGAAGTTATTTTGCTAATTTTCTTTATATAATCTGTTTCATATTATTACATTGTCACATTGTATTTGTATTGTAAGAAAAACATTATTATATATTATCAATTGCCGTTATAAAAATATAAAGTATTAATAAAGCGAGTATTTATTGTATAATTGTCTATCTTTCGAGTCTGTCAATAAAATAATATTACTGAAAAAAGTAATGTTTGAACATCATGCTGCGATACTATTATTTTCCTGTTTATCTCTCATAAACATTGCACTTATGTGACTTCACATTTATTAATCATTCGAGATTCATTATGGAGTGGTTGTATTTTTCGAATTCGTCGATAACGTATCCGCACGCAACCACTCTATCTGAATGCATGCGCTTATAAGGCTCTTCTCTCATGATTTCTTTCTCGTCTTCACGAATTTTCAGCTGATCAAAACGTAAAGTTAACGAATGTTTCTTTTTTCTTTTTTTTTATAGACAGCAATGATGAACTGTCCGATTGGTTAGTTGAACCGTTCGTAAAGCAGGAGCTCAAAGAAGGAGGCTGCTTCGAGTTCGTGACTGTTTCCAATCAACTGTCTTCGGACCGTAAGAAAAAGCAAGTGAGAGAGAAGGTTACCACCCCGCTCGTCTGCGAGGAATGCGGAAAGCATTTCTCGAGGATCGACAGTCTCAAAAGACACGAAAAAAAATACTGTAAAATGACGTTTACCAAACCTTCATTGACACTCTCTCTGGCACACTCATCTGTTAACGATGATAAAAGTTGAAAAAAAATCATTGTCTCCGCGCAATTACATAAAGTGCGTCATGCTTATGCGCCTTAGATAAATAGATAAGGATAATGCGTGAATTATATGTTAATGTGACCGATCTATCTTAGATTTATTTAAGTTTCTCTTATTTCATAAAAATATGTGACTTTATTATCAAATAAATTTTCAAGTAACATTAAATATTATTTACAATTAGATTACAATTAGAAATTTAAAACGTTAATTTATCTTTTATAGTTTTATAGTATAGGAAAATTTCGAAGAATAAAAGCGTGCGCCTCATTGAGATATTTTTTTTGTATTTCTTAAAATTTAAGAAGCTAATACATAAGTTCGATTTATAGTGAAAATGGAATATATAAGGTTAAAATATTTTTTAGGCCTGTCTAACGAAAGAGCTTGCCCCTATGCGTAATAGTAAGTACAGAAGAAGCTAATATTATAGTTGAATCTGATGTAGCACACATATCCTACGTAATGATCCATGCGCAAAAATTGACTGGAATTTACTAAGATCAATTTTAGTTTCAAAATATTGTCTTTTTATCTCTCTCGACGAAACAATAAAGGGGGGAAAACGTCTGAATAAAACTTTGGACAGGCCTGTTCTATTTGTTAATTCTTATTACTTTTTATCTTCGTAGCAAAAAAACCTCCATATTGGCGCCATAAGATTTATTTCACGTTTTGACAACCTATTTTCGTTCACGAATTTAAATTAAAAAATTTATGATTCATTTGTTATTATTGAAAGATGTTACAATATTAGAGGAAGGTCACCGATATTAACACACCATTTTATTTTTGAACAATATTTCTTAAACAGAGTTAAAAATAAAACTTTAGAAACATAAATACAAACTAGAAAGTACCATCTGTCAGATAATAACAATTTTTATGATACAGTTTGCAATAATAAAATTTTTATAAGATGTAAAAAAATGAGCGTTTGATAAAATGGGCTCTAAAATTGACACAATAGGCAGTAATATTACATATTCCTTTCTTTTTCGTAGGAATTATCTATACAAAATACCTACAAGTGAAATTCTACAAGATTTTTTTAGAATCTTTTACTTCGATATAAGAATTTTATTGATTTATAAGCATACTTTATATATCTTCTCTTATATCTACTGTTTTGTAAGACGCAAATATACATATAACGCAACAGTGACATTATGATCCTGACGGAAAATTTTTTAAAATTTTCATAGATATTCGTAGGGGACATAAAGATTCCTTTCTTTTTCAAATAAATAACGCCACTCTACATTTCACTATAAATATTTATGAAAAATTAAGAATTTCTAAGATCTTGTCCCAGTCTATGTAGTTTTTCTATACTTTTTCGTAAACATTTTTTTTCGCCATTTTTATTTTTTTAATCATTTATACAAATCATGTTTTTATCAGTATTAATAAAGTACAATATTCAGTTTTCGAGAAATAAGAGAATATCTTTTTAGGAGAGAGGACTTATATTAATATCGATTACTTTCCCCTAGCTTATATTCCTTTTATTTACAATTTTCAAAATCTTTTCAACTTATAAATCGAAGCATAAATTGACCAGTTTTATATGGAGCTCAATTAATTTTCAATAAATTTAATGAAAATGATGAAAGAAAAGAGAGAAGCAGTTCGTAATAGGGAAAGTTATTTTGTAAAAATAATTAGTTACAGTTACAGTTTTTTTTCTCAAAAATTATCGTTACAAATGATTGACTCTGAAAAATAACTCATAATCAATTACAGTTACTGAAAACGTAACTTTCAGTTACTTTTTTTTTCATCAGAATTTCAGTAGAACGAGTAACATCGATACTGTTAAGGCTGCGTTCAGAAACCGAGTGCCTCCATATATCGTTTTATCCTTGTCATTCACTTAATATTAAACAAGGATAATACATGAAGCCATTAGAAGAAAAAACTGGTTTACATTTACATGTTATACAATTTTATTCAAAAAAATAAGAACATTGTATGGCAAAGATGTTTCTCTTGAAAGTAATATAAATACGTATGAATATAAAATTATATAGCATATGACAATGTTTTTTATAACAAAATTCTTCATGTTATATTCGGCTAAAAGTTGCAAATAAATTCTAGCTTATAGATTTTCTAATACAAAATGTTATTAAAAATTCTTATTAATTTTTAACAGAATTTGATTGTATCAATTGTATTCAATTGTATCATCATGTAAATATCACTTTTTCTTTGGCGTTATTTGGAATCACTAATGCTGAACATTCATTCAACAGAAGCACTATTTGTTTACTGTCACTAAAAGTGTCGTATTATATTTAAAGAATAATTTTTTTATTCTGTAACAATCATTTAACATATCAACATTGGAACTATTGGACTTCAAAAAATTAATGATGCAATTCTTTTTGTAAAGATTCGATTTTTTGTTTGCTGGTTAAAATGAAAAAAATCGTCTTAATTGCCGAATTCTTCATAAATTGGAGAATTTTTCACTTATAATATTTCCTTAGTTTTACGTTTCTTTTTAAGAAAAGGAGCCCATACTAGCTCCAGCACTAGCAGAATGAATATAAACGCAGCCATAATCAATCACATATGAGTACGGTCTACTTGATATTACAAATATTTTGAAGCATTCTTTGATTGACGAATTAATAAATTTCATTCTTCTTTCAATTTCATTGGTCAATCAAATGTCTCGAAGCGATTTGTAACGCCAAATGGACTGCACATTAAATTGACAAATAAATTTGAATATATAAAGTAACTATAAAAGTAACCATTAAATTAGTTATAAGTTAAAAGGTGTAAGTTAAGTTAAAGTTACAATTACAGATTACAGAAAAAAGTAATGAAGTTACAGTTACTGAAGAAAAATAATTGTAACTTCATTAAAAGTAACGAGTTGCTTCCCATCTTTGATTTTTAATAAGTCGCTAAGTATACATATTTTATATATATAT
>NW_017259198.1:363132-365028 GCF_001594045.1 Atta colombica
CACGTGGCGTCGCGTCCTTACGGGTGTTCCCGACATAGTTCGACCGTCCATTCGCGACAGCGGTGGTCACCTCTCCGGGTTATCTAAGGCTACGTTATAAATACTTATATACATAAGGATATATAAATATATATCTATATATGCATATATATATATATATATATATATATATATATATACGAATATATGTGTAGAAATATATATATATATATATATATAATATGATAAATTTGTTTATGCGCTATCATTATTTTTCCAATCAATAAATATCTGCAAATTTTGAGAAAATAACTTTCTTATTAAACTTTTAAACCCTACTTTTTATACAAAATTATGTACGAAAAATATGTGTCACGAATCTCTTATCTTTCTCTATAACAAAAGAAACTACCAAAAAAAATCTTTATAATTACCAATGAATTAAAGTTTTAAAGAAAATTTTTCCTCCTTTTCCTTCTTCTCTTTCTCTCTCTCTTTTTTTTTGAATTCCTCCTCTGATTGTACGACTTTCCACACTTTATAATTATCAAAACCAAGATCGGAAGGTAATTTAAATTATGCATGCTGCTGGCTTTATACTGCTCGCGCTTGCCAGTCGTTCTGTACATTTTGTCACATATTCTTGCTTTTTAACAAATTAACGGTATCCTTACAGACGAGAATGAACAATGCACCGCGGAAAAGAGCAACGATGAAGAACCGGAAATCTGCGAGGTAGCTTTTCACGGTCAGCTTAAGTATCTACTCTGTGACTCGCCGATCCTTAACAGCGTGGAAGCAAATGTGGTCCAGAAAAATTCCAAATCTTGCCAGCAATTCCGTTGCGATGGCTGTGGCAGAGCGTACACGAGAGTCGACAGCCTGAAACGTCATCAACAGAAATGCGACGAGCTTCTAGCGTCGTTTCAGGATCGGCAAGAAGCGTTAGAAAGGCTTCAGCAGCAGGAATATTATTGTAATCAATGTGGCAAATCGTACAAAAGGCTAGATACTCTGCGTCGGCATCAGCGCAATCAAGTATGCGCTGACAAAGACAGCAACAATTCTTCAAAAATAGATAAGCCGAGTTTATAAGAAGAAGTCAGATCGCGATATCGATCAATCTTAGAAATATATATATATATACATATTCAGTGTTAGTTATAATGAGATAAAATAATATAACTTTATGAACAAGACTTTGAACTGACCTATCGATAAAAATGTCAGCTAATTTATTAGTTTAAATGTGCTTTTAAAAAAATTACACTGACATATAGTAATGACTAATTTCCTCGTAATCGAATTCTAATGAATTAATTATGCAATATTAACATCTCGCTTCATTAAGAATATGAAACAATGAGAGAGGGAGAAAGAGAAAGAGAGAGAGAGAGTGTGTGCGCGTGCGCGCGCGCGCGCGCGTGAGAGAGAGAGAGAGAGAGAGAGAGAGAGAGAGAGAGAGAACTACGTGTTTCTTCGTATCGATGAAAAATTAATACCTAAATTCTAAGCAAAATTGTAAAGCTCATAACATATTCTCTTATAAGAATTTATAACTTTATGCAATATATTTACTGATACTGACTTCTTGCTAGTCGTAAGATTCACGAGAAATCGTTGAATATTTATGAATGATCGTACATGTTATATACGCATAAAATTAAAACATCAATCTTTCTCTCTCTCTCATAGATTTTTATAAGTTATAAGTCTTACGAGAACAAATTACGATTCTGTTTAAAATTGATCTATTAGCTTCATATCCTATGAACTTTATTAGATATCTAATGACATTTATGAGGAAAACATGTGCAACAAGATCCAAAAAATTGCATATAAATATAAGAAATCTCTATTGTTCATATATAATTAAAAAATTTATGAGGTATTTAAAAAAATTTATATATAAATATT
>NW_017259198.1:365128-375192 GCF_001594045.1 Atta colombica
ATTTATATAAATTTCGTCCAAATCTTTAATAATCACTGCAATGTAAATTAATAAGAATTATTAAAATTTAATTTATTACACATAGCTTATATGTATATCTTACATTAAATATTATCAACAAGTAAAACCTTTTCTTTCAAACAGTGGTTATAAATTTCTTAGTCGCACAAGAATGAAAATATATAAGTTATATATACGAATTTAAGTTACACATACAGATGTATTGTATTCTACTTATACTTTTATGCACAATTAGTTAAGTTTCTTTACAAAAATATTAAAAATCACAGACATAGACACATGAAAAAAAACGATCGTAGAATTTAATTTCTTTTGGAATAATTGCGACAATAATAATTGTGTAATAAATAAATGATTATTTAAATGTCGGAAATGATGATGTCGCTTTTTCTGTGCTCCGATCTTAAACGTGAAATAATTTTTTATAAAAATTCGATTATGAAGTGAAATATTATCGATTCGATAAATCAAAAGTACTATTTATATAATTTCTATCCTAAAAAATATTCTTCTTTATCACGCGTAGAGAATTAATATAGGAATTCGTTTCGCAATTTCGAATCTCACGTTATAGAATAAATTGTTAACGCGTCTCGTAGAATCGCTCCTATCAACCTCGAGCTTTATGATATTGTTGCATGTCGTTCATTCGTACTTAGCCTCAATTTCAAACCAGCTGTAACGCAACGCAAGTCTCTCTTCGTAACTTCGACCTTGTTTTACGCAATTCAGACACAATTCACCTAATCACCGACGCTCTGCTTTCTTATCGCAGATGCGGATCAATCAGAGGAATACGACGCTCTGTGGATGTTGGAACGAAAGGCGCGCAGCATTGGTCAAGAAAGCCAGGATTCTCTTCCGTACTCGTCGTCGAAAGTACATGATACCTTAGGATGTGGTGGCGATTATCCGGTTCAGATGTATAGTGGTGACTCCTACATGCCGATGATACAGACGATACAGACCCACTACGTTTGTACCGATTGTGGCAAAAAATATAAATGGTTAGACAGTCTGAAGAGGCATCAAAGGGTGGACTGCGGCAACAAGGAGAAAAAGTTCTCCTGTCATGTGTGTGACCGAAAGTTCAAGTATCGATATGAACTACGGAATCATATCACCGCGCATCACTGCGGGTGACTTTTTCTTGTGAAAAGCTTTCCTTTTCGAAAGTTCGCGGACTAAAAGAACGTGACCTGATTTAAAGGCCGACAGGAGTGATGAAGATCTGTTGGAAACGAATTTCTCCTCTTACAGCTAAAAGAGTGAGAAAATCCTAATATAATTGTGGTATTCGTAATTGAAGAATATCTGCATGTTGTTAAAAAGCAATTTTTTTTTAAAACACAAAATTTATTTTGATATCTTACTCAATCTACATTACCTGAGCAGAATAAGTCATTGTAATATCAAAATGATGTCAAAATGACATTTTTAGGAATTATTTTGACATCATTTTAACGTTATTTTACCGCTATTTTGATCGTGAGTTGTTATTTGTTCGGATAAAGTATAACTAAAATGGAGATAATTTTATTCATTATAATGTTTTTAATGTTCAAAATTGAGCTCTTTAGAAGGCTTCGCAGTTTCGTAAAACATAATCCAAAAAAAAGTCTTATGGCGAAATGTTGTTTCTACGAAACAAAATATATTATACAGTTTTCCGTGATTATATTTGAATAAGAAACAGATTATTTTGTTTATTATAATATTTTTAAGAGAGAGTGAAATTGCAAAATTTGATTGTTTAATAATAGATTTCATAACTTTGTAAAACATTTCTGATGGAAATTTTTTCCTGAATTGTAATGAATAATAATGAAATATTATTGAATTTCATATTGAAATTTATATCAATTGACTCATTTTCAGTACTATTTTATTAAAATTTCCATTACAATCCGTTAATATTTTATAAAGAATAATAAATTTAATACAAAATATTGTTATGTTATATTTAGCTTCGCGTTAGTGCAAAAATACAATGCATTTGTGTATGGTTTTTACACATACTTACCAAACTTACATGCGAAAACCATGTATAAATGTAAATTTGACATATCTGCAGATATGTTATTATAATTTGATCTTCTCGTTATATAGAAAGATCAATTCAACGCTTTTCATTACAACGTTAACTGATTTCATTATTGTTCAGCAAATTTCATTACAATCTTTCAACTATTAATTCCAACATTTTACTTGTCCTGTTTCCATTTTCGGTAACTTTCATTAATAAATCTGTAAAAATATTGTTTATTTCGTTCCCATTTCATTATTTTCATTAATTTTCCTTAGAATTTATAGTATTTCAGTGTATATTTCAATGTACAATAAATAAAAGCATATTTCAATATACAATAAATAAAAGTATTATATGTTTTACATTACTTTTCATTTTTTCATGCATTTTCAATAATTATCTTTAGGATTCATGGTATTTCTGTATAATTCAGTGTTCAATATCTCTGAATAAATTAATATATACATTTATTAAATATATGTGCATTATTTTTCGTTTTTCTTAATTTTCATTAATTATCATTAAAATTTATAGTATTTCAATATTAAAAGTATTATTTATGCTGAAATATTTTCAATAATATTTCTGATTTTCATTTCCCATTTCAATGATTTCATTGTCAATTTCAACAATTTCAGCTATTTTTTTCCATCAGGGATAAATCAAAACAAGTTTCATGGCAAAATATTTCTTCTATAAGACAATATACGTGGTACAGTACAAATATGTATCTGCAAATGATGAGTTTTCTCATCATTTCTGCCGGCCTTTAAGCTTTGTGACTGCGTCTCGAAGCTCAAAATATTTGTGATCGAAATTTATCAGCAATACAGCGATAGAGATAAGTTTTTTTTTAAAAAATAACATTCACTCCGAGAAGATTTCTTATTTATAAATTAGATAATAAAAATATTAGAAATTATTTATTTATTAACATTATTATTGATAATAAATGATCTTTCTATATGTTGCAAAAATAGAAAATCAAGTAATAATCATAAATTATTTCTATATTGAATTTGTTATAATACATTTTATAATATTGTATCTTAATCATTATTAAAATTTAAAATTTGCTTTATGACAATATAAGATTTAGTTTAATTTCCGAAAAATCTTTGCGAAGTAATGAATTATTTTGTCTTATTCAATATATGTAAAAAAATAAACTATTATATATTAAAATAATCTAAAAAAATATATATATATACATAATATTCATTAACTTTATTTATATTGATCTCGCTATAAACATTCTATAAATTAACTAAATGATTATATTTAAGTTAATTATATTTTTTTAATTACATGTCCTTATTATAGACTCAACCAAATGCAATGAAACTATAGTTTCCATTAGCATTTTTAGTGCAAATAATGCAATAGACTAAAAATATTTTTAACGCAAACAAAATGTAATTTTGTCTACATATATTAAATATATCGAAAACACGTTTCAGGGAAATGAGAACAAGTTTTCTCCCTCCTTTTATGAAAAAGAGATCCTGTAATCCTGAAAAATCCGATCAAGGATGCCTTGTTTACAGTCGCTTTTATGGTGAATGGCTACGTGTAACTCAAATCATGCTGTGTATGTCCGTGTCTTTGTCGTAATCCCGTAATAAATAAATCCTTCTAGACTAAAGTGTGATCGCCAATCCCTATGGCAAAAGGACGCAATAATTCTGATAAAGTTTTATTGATTCTCTTGTGTGTTTTCTAGAACGCAAGCACTCGCCAGGTGACGCCATCGAATGGTACTATCAGTATCAAACAATGTATCTACGTCTGATGGCGGAAAACCAGTTGACGAAAGAGACAACAACAAGAACAACAACAACCGAAAATCAAATAAGTGTTTGTCCCGATAATATCGCCACTAAGAAAATTCAAAATGGTCAACCATTGACAGAAGTCAGCAGCAACCAGGTAACCGCGAGTAATCGCGATTCCTATTACTATTGTCAACGTTGCGGTAATGCCTACACGAGACCGCACTCGTTAAATAGACATATGAAATTTGAGTGCGGTGTGGAGCCACAATTCGAATGTCCTATCTGCCATAAGAAGTCCAAACATAAGCATAATTTGTTATTACATATGAGAACTCATAAAAAATCTTAGACCATTTGGTGCCATTGAATGTTATGCGAGGAGAATACATTCTGAAAGTTTTAATAATCTTTGAAAATCTCTCACGCGCGTAGTTCAAATTGAATTTAACGCATTTAATTTTAATTGAATTTAAAATGTGCAAGTTAAAAAGTTGAAGTTTTTGGAATTTTCAAAGTCTAATTCTTTTTTATTGAATAATTCACAAAAGTATTTGTGAATGTCTCAAATGAACATTTTCTAGACTTAACATTAATTCTAATTTTGTTAATTTCTTTAGATTTTTAGAAAAAGAAGTAGCGCTCTGCTCGTTTCTGTTATACGTGAACATCATTTTGTGATTAATCGTAGACAATAAATATTTAGAAAATCTAAATACTAAATATAAACAAATGTAGAATTAACTAATAATTCACAGATATAACTGATATTTTTAGCTGATTTATATCGATTGTATGAAAGAAAACGCACAGTTAAGCTTGTTAGTAGATTTTCATTTTATTGAATTATTTATTTATTAATTGAGAAAAAAATTATATGATCTAAATATAATATTAAATATTTTATCATACAAGCAGCTTTGAACTAAGAATATATTTGACGTGTATGTATATAGCAAAGTTATCTAAAGTGATGTCACACGAACGAGCGAACAACTGATGGAACAATTTTGGTACGTAATTATGAAGTCTCCCAAAGAATAAGATAGAAATAAGACATTAGATAGAAATTACACACATACCCACACAAGATACCTGATGTATCAAAAGAAACATTAACATATCAGTTTAAATAATTTTAATCTCAACTTGCAAGAAATAGGTACAAGAAACTCTTATTAATCCATTGAAGACCAAGACAAATTTTTTTTTCTCAAAATTTAAAATCCTTTTAATGGCAAGTTACTATGCCCTTAAGGTGCCTGCTTGCCACAAATTTTTATTCTAGGATTGGTTATTTAGACAAGGGAGGAGAGATGGTTGATTTTGCGATCATTGGTCTAAAGCGATATAAAAAGTTGACCTATTTCTTTTTATCGAAAAATCGACCAGCGGTCCTTAATGGGTTAAGATAAAACTCTTGAATTTAATTTGTATTTTTGCAAAACAATAACAAAGTTACCACTAGTAAACGAGATGCCTTTTTAGTTGTTCTAATTAGTCAGGTTTGCGATTTTGCGAATGTAATAATTATAATATCTAATTAAATTACTATAATATAATTAACAAATTATTCCATAATTGTAAGATTCAATACCAATAAGATTATTAAAGCCAATAATTTTTATGTATGTAACATGTTCAAATGTAACATGTTTAGTTTTGAAATCTTATAGACATACAGGGTGCGCACCAAAATCCGAACAAATTCAATTTAAATTTTCGCTATATTGTCTCCAGAAATTGTTGGCATTTCAAGAAAGCCTGAACTTTACTTCTAGTAAATAGTCTCAAAATGTGATGTTGAAATCAAGTGCGGAGTAATTGAAGAGCCGCGATTATCGAAGATCTTTGCGCTGGGCGCTCAGCAACGAAAATAATTCGATTCTTTGAATCAATCATTTATGACGTTGTGACAAAATATACGGCTTTAAAACAGTCCAACGAAGATTCCAGTATGCCAGCGAGAAAGAGTTACTCGAAAGAACGCATCGCGAGGATCCCCGCAGTCGTTCAAAAGGCTCAAGCGCTGATTTCGGATGACCCAGAGCAATCGTTGCGAAAATTAGCATTGATTGTTGGTGTAAGCCAGCCAACAATGCGTCGAATTGCCAAAGAGGACCTTTGATACAAATTCCTTCGTACACATTAAAAATACGCTCTCTGAGGTTGCCAGGACAAGCTGAGTTGCTCGCCTCGGCTCCCATTCTGGCCTCTCAACAGTCCAGATTTAAATCCCTTGAACTACTACGTGGAGCATAATTGAAAGGATACCAAACAATCTCGGCATCCCAATATGACGTCATTAAGGATGCCGTTATTGAGACAACATGGACAGTGGCTACATTACAGTGTGCGAACGCTTCAGACTGAGAGAATACAGGCCGTCATTCAAGCTAATGGGGGATATATCGAATAGTTGCTCTGCAGAGATCCTTCAAATGCCATGTGAAAGGATTTTTTTTAATATTTAATTTTTCATTAAAAACATTTTGTTTGAAGAAATTGTCCGATTTGTCCGGATTTTGACGCACCTTGTATATATAATATATGTATTATGTATGTACATAGTTAAATATTTTATAAATTATTATATTTTATGAATTACTCTTACATGAGATTTATGTAAACAAATCGATTAATTTTTGTAATCAAATTTATGTAAGTTGTATGTTTGTTAATAGCAGTCTCAGAGCAAATTTTATGTTAATGTTTATAGACTGATCCACTGCCATAATGATTTTTTGTTCAAACAATTTTTATTGTCAATAATGGCAGACTGATTATGAGTAATGTTTGAACTTAAACTATATTTCTGTCATTAAACATAGTATTAAGTCTATCATATCTATGTTGAGGACTAAATCCGTATAGGATATCTATAGAAAATATGTGTCAAACGAGAATTTATTTTACTAAATTTTTTTATTAATTTTACAAATAAAATACGAATGCATTTCTTTGAGATGTCTTGTATAATTGCTCATCTATTTCTGGTCTATTTTATAATGAAAAGAATTTATTTGAAAGAATTAAAGTCATTATTTATAATCAGAAATAACTGTGATTGTCGAACGTGCAAAATGCTAATGCATCTATAACATATACGAATGAAAAACTACTTTGAAAACGTGGAATAGAAAAATGTATGCTGTGTATTTCCACTACACATTGAATGCGACAACATATAGTGATAAGAATATGCCTATATTTCTAGAATGTAAGAGAGTAAATAGCAGAGAGTGCCAACGAAACGAATAGTCTGAACACACACACACACACACACACACACACACACACACACACACACACATCCGCGCGCGCGCGCGTGTGTGTATGTATATATTGTATATGTGTATGTATATATTGTATGTATATATAATAATATTATACATAATATATAAATAACAATATATATTATGTGTACACGTATATACATATGTAATAGTCTATATATAAGAGAGAGTCTATGACATGCGATGCATGTTATGAGCTCTCTTTGTCAGATATATGCGTATAGAGACTTAAAATTTATGTATACACGCGAATATACATATCTTTGCATACATTATGTAACTGCAGCAAAAATAAACACGCATATTTTGATCCAGAATTGATTAATATTTAAATATGACCTTGCACACTAACTTTCCTCTCTGCTACATTTTATTATTATTCGATAATTTATGTGTATGAACGTCACTCTTCGAATTTTTTTACGAATTAACCGCTAATGCGTGATTCTTTTGCAAAACATTTTTGAAGTAATTAGATAGTTCACGATCGATACTATCCATTATGTGATTATTATAATAGTCTTTTAATATTATTATTATTACTATGCGCATTATATAAATGAGAACGTAGGTAATTAAAAATTAAATGCATGCAGCAATAATATCTGTATTAAAAGTAATAATATCTTAAATCGAAGATGGACAAAATTTACGATTGTAATATGAAAGAAATATTTAAAATACGTATTACGTATTTTAAAACGTAATAAAAACGGGATATTTTTATATTTGAATTCGATCAAATGTTAAAAATGTAACAAATAGATACCGAATTTCTTTCTTAATAAATGCTGAACAAAATAAAAATGTTTAAAATAAGCATGAAATATTATAGTCAACAAAACTTGTAAGATATAATAAATAAAAAGATATTAAGTCGAGGACTCTGATGATCGTTTGTCTATCCCCGATGTAGATATAATATCAAACTTATTTTAGAGATACATTTTTGTTGTAAAAATGCAATACATAGCATAATACAGATTATCACACAAAAGGATTAATGGCAATAATAAATAAATAAATAACGATCATAAAGAATATTTTGAAAATATATATAATTTAGAAAAAAAAACAGACGTCGCGACGTAGAACCAAGCGTACGCAAACGGAATCTATTTGTCAAAAAAAGAAATCTGTGTGTGATAATCGCCCTGACTTGCGGCATGACTTGCTATACGCACATTCGGTGTTTTCGTTGCGTTATTTAGCCGTCTAATGCTTCTGTAGTTTGCGTACGTTGACTCGCGAGAACGAGCGAGTGAGCGATTGAGAGAGAGAGAGAGAGAGAGAGAGAGAGAGAGAGAGAGAGAAGGAGGGGGAGAGATTATGTATATATTTTATTCTTTCCGACGAATGTTACAGTTTGGAAGAGATTGAAGGACGCGGAAGACGGACCACCATTTCTTTGTCCGAAATGCGGCCGCACTTACTCGCACAAATGTAACTTGACGAGGCATTTGCGCCTCGAGTGCGGCGTCGGGCCCAGATTTCAGTGTGGAAATTGCAAGAAGCGATTCAAGCACCGTCACCACCTGCGGGACCATCAGAGAATTCATCTCTACGCAAATTGTGGCTACGAGCAAAACTGAAATCCTCTCCGTCATCCTCTCAATTAAAAATTGCTTCCGCCTCCAGTTCCTTATCAGTTTCTTTACTTGTTTGTTTATCAAATTATTTATTTACCAGTTAATCGATGCAATCTGTGATCCTTTGAGTACCAAAAAGTACTGAAAGCAATTATTTTTCATACTTCTACACTGTAAGTCTAATGGAATAATGCAATTTTAAAATGTTATTTATAACTCTTCAAATACAATTAACAATTTTATTAGACATGTACAGTCATTATGTGTAAAAGGATTTGGATATGAGCGAATTGCTGCTAAATCAAGATTCTGCAGTATTAGCAGGATTAAACTTCGTATAGTATTATATCTAATATTATTCTGTAAAGCGTAAGCGACATTATTAAGTATTGTCGACAGAGAAATCTAATCTCTCGAATTCAAAGTACCTAAACTCCATTGCGAGATTCATTAAAAACGTTGATCTGTTAGAAATATAAATGCACAGCCGATTTGAGAAATACATATAGATAACAAACACTAACAGTGCAAAGAAACAAGCGCCATTAAGAATACTTCGAAATACACGGCATATATACTTAAATATCACTATTAAGATTAATGATGACTATTTAGTGTATAGTCCTGAAATCATGACTTTTTGAGAACATCAAAGGTATTGTGAAACATTTAACACAGATGTTAATGAAGTATAACTTCGGGATTATTGTATTTTCAGTACTCGTGACGGGTGTTATTGTCAAATTTCATGCCAAAAGAAGACAGTAGTAATTTATAGCAGGTTTTATACGATGTTGCATAGTATCCAGATGCTCGGATACAAATATTCATCGTAATAGCCATATTTAAATACAATCCAAGGACAACAAGAAAGTCATATTAGTTCATCATGAAAGAATGATAATTTCAGTCAATATGACATCAAATTGAGATTATTTTAACTTTTTTGTTCTCTTTGGAAAGTGTCCAATATAACAACGAGCTGATGTATTCATAAATTTAGATACTTAAGATACTTATCGTACCGAATGTACATAAAAACAGATGGCCATAATTAAATCTCAATTTTTGAGAGGAAAACTCTATGTAATAATTAAACATGGAGAAATTGGTCTATTATGAAAATAGTGTAGAAAAACAAAATTTTTTGGAAAAAATATATGGAAACGAAATTATAAGATGATTTTGAATTTGCTTCTATTATATCTTTCTAGAAAATATTTTACTAATTTTGCATTTAATTCAGAAACTCTTCTATTGAATAAATTTTTTGCAATATTATATTAATTACTTTTTAAGTCTTTTTATTTTATAATTAATTATAAGTTGTAATTAATGTAAAAAAATAAGTTATAAT
>NW_017259198.1:375301-375670 GCF_001594045.1 Atta colombica
GATTAGAAGGTAAATATTAAATAAGAAATATTAGAAAACAGAAAAAGGTATTTAAAATAATAAGTATTAAATAATTTATTTATTTTTTTCTATTTAACATATATATTTTAAATAAATAATTTGAAATATGACCGAGCCCTGTCAAAATTCTATTGTGCTTTTCCATGAATTTTGTACATACTCTAATGGGCCAGATCAATCGAAAGTACATCATATTAGAAAACGATTGTAAATACCTCTTGATCGTGCCAAATATACATTTTAGTCTTTACTTTGAGATTTCGAGTATTATATTATATATAGTTTTTCAATAAAATAAGTGAAATACACGATATATATATGGTATATAAATTCACACGTGCGTGCGTG
>NW_017259198.1:375741-381629 GCF_001594045.1 Atta colombica
CGTGTGTGTGTGCGTGCGTGCGTGCGTGCGTGCGTGCGTGCGTGCGTGCGTGCGTGCGTGCGCGCGCGCGCGTGTATGTGTGTTGCATACACGTTCAGAATAATCTTAAAACTTATCTAGCTATTGAATTAGATATTTTCGGAAAATTATATGCTTTATGTGATTGCTTAGTGGCTAATTATCTCGATGTTATCAAAAATTAAGGAAAAAGTTGAGAAAACTTTAGGAAACTACAACTTTTAATCGAAACTATAGGAAGATAATTCTCAAGTTTTTAAATGTTTTTTCAATCAAGAATGATATTTGAATGATTTCTACATAGTATAATACGATGGTTCCATAAAATAGTATATCAAGCTAACAAGAAATATTTACTGTTAAATATTTATGATGCATCTCTTAAATTATATATTATTATGGACTGAAATTACTTGTTGTAATATATATCAACACATGCGGTTATAATAAATATTGACATTTCCTATTTTCAAAACGTACAACATATAACATAATAATCGTTATCTCTTAACCAATATATTCTTGATATTTTGCAGTTTGCTTAATTTGCAGGAAATTTCCTACGCATATAGTCCTAAATATCTTTTAACATTTGTTTAAATATGTGACTAAAGATAATCCATTTTTTAAGAATAAATATAAGATGAGATTAGCAAAATTCATTAAACATTTTTTACAATATATTATTTTTACATTATTTACAATACATACAAAACTCATTTTAGTAATATAAAATTTTATTATTTTTTAATTTATTTTTTGTAAACAGGTTACACTATAGTTGAGAATTACGATCTTAAACGATTTTCTAAAAAGAAACCGATTGTTATCGCAAATGTAATCTATATTGTATTCCTAATATATTTGTTGTTTTTTAGAATTAAGTTAGAGCAGAAGAGTCTTTTGTATTCATTACACAAATAGTTTATGTACAAATATGCATGTAACTTATGAATTACATCTCAATTTTTCCTAATTATGAAATTATATAACAATATATGTTAATATTTTTCTGAAATTTCTTGATTTATAATTGTAAAGACAAAATTAAAGACAAAATTTTTAAATCCAAAAAAATTTTTAAACTTACAAAATATTTAATATTTTTATTTAACTTTTTAAAATTTGTTATTATTAGTATAATAATGCTGATTAATTTATTGATATTTTCTTTCTCAAGCAGTGATTTTCTAAAGTTAAATTCACACATGTCTTATACGTAAATATCACGAAAATTTATTTAAAAATTTTGCACTGCTAAATAAATTGGTTTTAACAAAAATGAATAATTAACGGACAAGCAAGAGTAAATAACTGCGCGCTTAATATAGGTGCGCTTAATAATAACGTATTTAAATTATCATTACATATGTGTGAGAGATACAATTTCTATATATCTGGACTTCAAGATTAGCCATCTTCAGCAATTAACATACCAAATTCGAATAATTAGAAATAATTAGAAATTTATATTGTCATAATTATTGTCATAATCAAATATATTGTCATAATTAAGCGCATCTGTAACAACACAGTTGTTTACTCTTACTTGCCCTTTAATTATTTATTTTTTTATTATATTTGAATATCGAGAATCCATTAAACTAATAATTATCCTTTTTTAAATTAATTTTTTATTTTAATGTGCACGATTCTGCGAATTGTGTTAAAAATATTTTAATTACATTATTATAATTAAAAATTGCTTTAAGAATATAAATATATATCGAATAAAATACTATTCTAGTTATTGCGAATATTTGTTTTATTGTAATAAAAATATATAGAATTTATTATATTTAGACGGCAGATATAATAAATGAGTTACATGTAATATATTATAACTGATAATTGGACATATTTGTGCAAGAAGAGAAATTATTCAGATAGCACAAAAAGAATTCAGTTGTATGTCAATTCTTCATTTTTAGATGCAAAAATATTTCTTTCAGAACTCAGGATTGCGGAAAATAAATTTTTTAATTCTCTGATTTTTCCAGGTTTTCCAGATGAGAATGGAAAACTTTTCAATGTAAAATATATAAATTTTAATACATTTAAAGAGTTGTAAGAAATCTAGCCTATATTATTAAAAACAATGTAAAAAAGGTGTAGCATACTAAAATTTTGCAAATTCAAGTCAATAAAAAATAAATTAATATTGGAAAAAAATGTAATTACGAAAATGTATCAAATAAAAATACTGAATAAAATATAAATAAAATTAATTAAATATAAGTAAAATATATTAAAATATAAAATTTTAATTATTTTAAATCATTTAAAATCATTTAAAGAGCGTGCACTTTTGAACGTATTTTACTATAAATGCAGATATAATATTAAAAAATTATAATAGTTATTAATTATCTGGATTAAGAGCAGTTTAAGGAAATTGTGAGCAAATTTCAAAATTCTAGACTTTTTTACATTTTTGCCTGATTTTTCCCGGTTTTCCATGACCAATTTTAATTTCTCTGACTTTTCCTGGAGTTCTAGTTTTTCAGGTCTATGGCAATCCTGAGAACTATCTAGAAAAAGAATCTTTTTGTGTCTGAAAATGAATTCTAAATTCATTATATAACAATTGAATTCTGTTTAAATTCTTTTGAATTCAACTATGCTATCTGGATAATTTCCTTTCATAAATCATGAATATAAAAATATCAAGAAAAATCTCTCAAAATTGATGAATAAAAAATTTATCTTGCACAACTATAGCCAATTTGTCTTACTTGTGCATCGACGAAATGCTGATTAACGAGACCAGAAGAAATTATTAGTCCATATAAATGAGAAAATTCATACGCTACAAAATACAAGAGAAATTCACAGAAGCATGTAATAAATTTACTTTTTATGAACAATTAATTACATAGTCTTGTCAATTCACCGTCCTTGAATTCAACCACAACGGATTTCGGATCTCTTCAAGTTCATCCAGGTTGGTATTAATACATTTTAACACATAGTGTTTATCCATACTTATTGTTCCTACCTATACAATCTCTATCTATCCATACTTACGTCCCTACCTACTCGTATTTTCATTTATTTGTTACTATGTGCTATCTCCACCCATGTACTCCTACCTACATTACTTCATAAATGTGTAATAAAACTGCGAATATAATATGCTAATGGCTGAATTCAGCAGAGAAAACAGTTTTGCAAATGTTGTAAAATTCTTTAATGCAATTGATTCTTGATTTTGCCTTATAAATAATTTAAATGTATAAACCAATCATATTGAAGAATTTCACAACAGTTGCAAAACTTTCTCTACTGAATTCAGCTGATGCCTTATCGCGTACTGATAAATTTAGCGGGATAACCTAATCGCGATCATATATTAAGTAAAGCAATAAAAATAATAATAATTAAAACGGACTTTCAATCTTTAAAATATAAAAGAATTAACAAATAATAAGGTTAATGAGAATCAGCGCGAATAATTAAGCTTTACAAAAATCTATAAAACTTGCGTTTGATTATTCGCAATGGCTCTCATTAATCTTGTTGTTTATTATTTTTATATTTTAAATAAAGTAATAATTCAAAAAATATAAGAACTTGCAATTTGCGAGCAAGTTACCCTCCCGAATTCAGTTTATCTTTACATAATACTCTTTAAAAACAAATTGATGTTACATACCAATTTACTTCGTATACATCTTCTTCTTTCTTCTGGCCAGATTGCACTCACCTTTAATTGCTATTGACCGATGTTCTGACTTCATATACCAGAAATCGACAACAAGGAGAAATACTCCTTTTTGCTGCTGACTAACATCGCCGGTAATAAGCGTAAGATTTTACGCTTTTATATGATGCGCGAAACACGAACGCGTCGCAAATGGGCCATATTAATAAAATTAATTAAATATTAACAGGAATAATTAATAATAATAATAATAATAATAATAATAATAATTCCATTAAGATACGAATAAATTTCGTTCATTAAAAATTAAAAATATAAATATTCAATTAAAATAAAATTAAATTTTAAAAAAATCTTTATGTCAACAACGATTTCGATTTCAAGAGTCTTAAATATTATAAAATTTGATTAAATTTCTTAATAAAAACTTTACAATATAAACAACAAAACTTTAATTTAAAAATAAACTGAAAATTAACTAAATCAATTATCATCCGATTCAAGGCCCATATACGTATTTTTAATACGATTTGAACGATTCGTTGCTGAATCTCATCTCAAAGCATGCAGAGATGAAAAATTCAGATGAATGATGCAAGATCCGGAAGGAATAATTTTTCCACATACGCACATAGAAAAATACGCAAGTAATAATTACTCTGTGCAAGTAATAATAACTTATTTCAAATATTTCAAAAGTTCATATATCAGCAAATCTATTATAATTTCATCAGAAGCATTAAATTTATTCAAAATATATTCTGAATCCTAGCAAGTTAATATTTCAATCAATTTATTAAATTAAAATAAATTGGATATGCTCATTATGAAAAGTTCATTTCTTCGATTAATTTTATAATATTCTTTAAAAAAAAAAAAAATTTTGTTTTGAGTACATAATAACGAATTTTTCTAAAACTTTGTAATATTTTAAGATTATTATCAAGAAAATATTCTTAAGAGAAAGAAAATTGAGTAATCCACGTTTCTTAGTAGTACAAGATTGCCACAGAAAATGAATTTTTAAATTCCCTGACTTTTCCAGGTTTTGCAGATAAAAATGGGAAATTTCCATGATCAATATAAAATATTAAAAATATAAAATATAAATAAAAAAAAAATATAAAAATTTTAATATAATAAAAAATGTAACACTCAAAAAAAATTATAACATTCAAAATCAATGATAAGAAAGCTTATATTAAAAATAGCGATCAACTAAAATTACTGAATAAAATACAAATTTTACTTTTTTTTTTAATTTTTTTAAAGTGCACGAGTTTTCTTAAAGTGAACGTATTTGACTATAAACATCAGATATAATATTTAAAAAATTATAAAAATTATTTGAAATAAAAACAGTTTAAGAGAATTATGAGCAAAGTTTAAAATTCCGATCTCTTTTATATTTTTTTCCTGACTTTCCTGGAACTTTTCCATGACTAATTTCAATTTCTTTGACTTTTCCCAATTTTTCCGGTTTTCTAGATCTATGAACGATCTGAAGTAAATATTTTTCTATATGCATTCAACATATATCTTTGTCAAGATATATGTTTGTCATATTTGTTTATCAACATAAACATATATCTTTGTATTTTATGAGAATTTATATCATAAGAATCATTTTTATAATTTATTATTTCAAAATTTTTTTAAGTATTTTAAGTGACGCAAAATTTTGAACCCAATTTTAAAATAATTAAGATAAAATTCTTCTATTTTTTGACAAAACATATATTGGATCTTACATCATGTTACTAACTTAACTGGTATAAAATCCAGTTACTACGTATGGAAAAGTTATAAAAGCTTAGGCTAAAGTCGGTGCATTGAAATAAATAGCAAAAATTAATACTCGTAAAATCGTATTTTATAAAAAAGAAAGATCAAAAAACTATGGTATATGCACATTATATTATAATATTTTTTCCTTTAATAACATGTACACAAATCAGTATAAAATAATTAAAAGAATATCTTAGAAAATAATATGTATTCAACATATATGTATATTTATGTTGCTTTTCTGTACACTAACTTATATAAAATTTAATCCTGAACGAATATTTGAATATAGGATAGATAAGAAAAATAATAAAATAATACTTCTTGGTAAAAAATTTTTTATACATTAATACAATGAAAAAAAATATTCTAAATTTCAATAAATATTCATTTGAATAGTACCAACTATATATTTAAA
>NW_017259198.1:381729-389030 GCF_001594045.1 Atta colombica
GTGTACAAATATGTATAAACATAATTATAAATATTTATGAACACATATAATCATATATGAAATATGTCTATACGTATTCATATATTCCCATTTCTTTGTAAAATTACTTTTTAGTAATAGAAGTAACAATAGCAATGTGAATATAAAAAACAATAGCAATGAAAATATAAAAAATAATTAAAGGAATAATTTTCTTCGTTTTTTTTTTAAATAAGTTTGAAAAAATAAAAAAAAATTACTCATACATAATTATGCATAATTTATGCAATTTTATATAAAATTATACGTAAGTAATTTTTTATTTCTTCAAACTTGATTTTCTCTAAACTAATAAATAGTATGAAAATGACTTTTTTATTTATTTTTAATGTTTTCACATTATTATTATATCTATTACACTAAAAAGTAATTTCACAAAAAAAAGAGGGATGTATGAACATTGTATGGACATATTTCATATAAAATTATATATATTTATGAATATTTACGTTTATTTATACATATTTATACATATTCATCCATGAAAAATTATTTACTATACTGTAACAAACATTTCTGTACATTTTTGATATCAATAGACAATTCCATTTACTCTAATTACTTTCTACATATGAGGAGCAGACTTTTAAAATGCGTTTTCAAAATTTATAATTTTCAGAAAACGAGAAAGAAAGAAATTCTGCACAAGAAAATTACACAATTTACAGAAAATAATAATATTTAATAAATTTAGAAATTTATAGCTAATTAGTAGAATATGAAATATTAAACAAAATTGCTAAACAATTACTAAAAATGTTAAACAAATGCTCTTTGTTTCTCTCTAATTAAAAAATATAATGCACTTCGAAATGTTTATGTTTTTTCAGCATATAAATTAACTCTGAAAAAATGCTTTCTGAACATTTCAGAGTAGCTTTTAATATGAGTCGTAACACTGAATACTAAGCCATCTCTAAAAAAAATGAAATTTTGGAATACATTTTGGAATACTGCTCTTCATATATTCTTTATATTTTTTAATTTCGTATATTTCACATATTTAAAAAATACGAATATTTCATTATCTTTTATTTTTATTTTCAAATGTATTAAGATGTAATATATATATTTTAGTGTAAGAAGGAAAATGTAAAACATTTTTAAAAAATCACATCAAATCAGTCTATTTATATCATTGTTTTGAGATTGCATTACTTAGTAAATACATTACAAAATTAAGTTTGAATTATTTATAATTATTATCAAAGCATTCATATTAATGTATGAATTTACAAAATTTTAACCTTTAATAATTTTCTTAAATTAAACAGTTTTATTCTAGTTTTAATTCTTGTTTTAGTTAAATTAATGAAATATTGAGTAACAGCAACGATGACTTGAAAATGATTAAAAATAATTCGAACTGTAACGTGAAATTGTAAATTTTACAGTGCATGCACAATGAATTCTATAATGAAGAGGTATTCAGGATTAAGTTTATACTAATCTATTATAACTTATCCATTTCAAGGCAACGGATATATGGAATACTATACATTTATCAATATATTTTTATTAAATTGATGCATCTGGATATATAGTGTATTAATGAAATTATCATACATCCGTTACCTCAATAAAAAAATAAATTTATTACTCACCAACCCGATGCACAACGGCGGAATTATATCAGCAATGTTGCTACGATGATTCTGTAACAAAAAAAAATATAAAATTTAAATTAGAACAGAGTAAAAAATCAACCAATCAACCAATATCTTTAAAAATATTTACTAAATGCAAAGTTCTCTTGAAAATAATCATAAAAATTTTAAAATATAATTTCTATAAGCATTGAATTTTTTAATTCACCATTCAGTTATATTTATAAAAATAATTATACATTTTCTTAAAAATACATATTTACAAAATTTCAAAATTTTAAAATAAACCTTTTTTTCAATTATCATTTTTAAATCATTAAAAAATAAAATGATTCACGATTAAACAGAAGAAAGATTCTAATAAGCAAAAAATGATATTTACCGCAAGGTTGCTCCGCCGGTGTCTGATGCCTTTCCCAGACCTCCTCCTCCTCTCAGAATTGGGTTGACATCCTCTCGCACAGGACACTCGCGTAAAACACTCGCGAATAATACACTATAAACGCGCGCGGACTAATCATTTATAAAATATAAAAGTCTTTCGCGCGACACTGCGGCACTCCACGTTTACAAAACCCATGATAAGATTTCTATTTCGATCGGTGGAATCAACACCACACGTCGACGAGTACTTGTGAAACACACGATGAATGCCAAACAAAGGTTAAGCCCCACACGAAAGAAAACGAAATCGATTGTATCGAGTCCGTCACCTCTGTTTTACGCAAAATCATGTTTAAAATTGACTCAGTCATACGCCCTAACTGCTAGTTCTAAAGGGACACAAGTGGTGCTATACCACGAGCGATTCCAAGAGACTGGTAGACGTGACAAGCACCTCTAATAAGAGTAAAGTTGGTACCATTGCCGATTGTCTAACAATCTAGACAATCCAGGAAATGGGGATCCAACCCCTAGTCACGAAGCTAGTTTTTTTAAAAAAAACTACTAGAGCTAGGCTCTGACCAAGTCAGATTAAACGCGATTTAGGCTGGTAGATAATGACAGAGAAATGAGCGCCCTGACCAGAGTTATACAACTCCTTTTTGGGCGACTCACCAGGGCGGAATTCTATAACTCGTTATGCAATCGTTATGTGCATAATGACTGCATAACTCGAGTTCGAATACAGGTCCAGAGAAGAATCCGAGTCGATCGATTGTTTCTTACCGCTAAGGACCAAACTGTTGACCGACAGACAGAGCGCGTCCTCAATTAGCCGACAGCAACAGTAGTTGCTAAACCGCGCGAACACGCACCACGAAGCGCGTGACATTACGCGGCCGGCATCACCTCGTGCCCGGAGCACTTGGCGTGAGAACGTTGCAGTGACCGTGACCACTTAAGCAACGTCCCAAAGAGAGTTCCATTTTCCTGTCGAAACATCGACAATATGATTTCATCGTCGAAATAGAATTCCATCGAATGAGTTTTGTTAAAAGTCCATTAGTCCAATAACTTTAACGGCACTCCCGAAGCAAACGCGCGACGCGACGAACCGGCTGCGGTTCGTTCATTTTCAATTAAATCGGCGGACGAGGGTACGTTAGCTTCTCCGTCGTTGGATTTTATACGAAGAGAACGATTTTGCTCAATATAAAAATTTATTTGACATATCCGAAAATTTTTAAATACTTGAGAAAGACCATTCTTTTCGTATATATCCTCTGGATACTAAGCCCTCTCACCACGTCAAGGTGTACCCGTGAGAGGGAAGATATCATCTGAAAAATATAATATACAGCTATTATCTATATTACTAAGGAATTGTCGATTGACTTTTATAAATGAATGTCAAACATACGTCAATTTGTCACCATAGCGAAATAAACTCGGAATGGATAAAAGAACTGAATCTCTTATTATGATGTCTGTAAAAAAGTTAGTAATTAGAGTCAATGAAATGAGTGAGATTAATAGAAAAGAAAAATATTTCTTTTATTACCGATAATACAAATAATTTCAATATTACATTCAATTTTTTATCATATCATGAAAAATATAGGAAAACGAAAAATTAATTAAATTATTAATTACGCAAATTATATAATAGGTTCTATTACACGATTTTTACTTTTATTTCTTAAATTTGTTGCGCATTCACATAACTTATAAATATCTTAATTTCGTATTATAATAAATGATTATTAGTTTGCAATAACCAGGTAAAAAATATTATATGTGTGTGTGTGTGTGTGTGTGTGTATATATATAAATACATATTTTGTACATATAATTATAATATAATTATTATACAAAATCCGCGCAATGTACACATTATTTTTAATAGGATATTGATGCCTTGCTGTTTTTTGTTGTTATTTTTGAAAATTACTAAATTCCATCATTCACGTTTTATTCTAAAAGTAAAAGAATTTATTTAGTATTTATTATTTTAAATAACTACACTTCTAATTTATTTTTTATAATTTAATATTTTAAATATATAAGTTTCTGGAAATATTACTATTTTTTATTTTTTATTTTAAACAAGTCATATCAATTTTTACCGATTCTTACGATTTTGTATTTTAAATAAGTTTCTGGAATTTATTTTATATTTGTTATTTTAAATAATTCGTAACAGAGGTATTTTACTGAGCCATGATCGGCATTATACGTAAGTTTAAAGAATTTCTAAAACACAAAATAATTTGCAGTAGTAGCAGTGTCTTAAATTAATTTGCTAACTGAAAAATTAAATAATTATTAAGATATTTAACCAAAGTACTTTTAGCCAAAGCTGTATTTAGCGCAAATTGTTTCACAATATTATGAAAATTTGCATGTATCTTTATATAAAGAATATATAAAATATTTTATCAACTTTTATTTATACATTTTATCAACTTTTATTTAAGTATAAATTATTAAAAAGAATAATGAAAATTGAGACATAATGTTAGAATATCAAAAATATCTCACGCGAATAATTATTAATTAATTTAAAAGAACCATGTAAATAAAACAGTGTCAGAGTGCCAATAAAATAGTGCCGCAATAGTGTAATATTGAACAAGTACCAGAGATGCCAAAAGCAAAGTGCGAAATGTACAACGATACCCGTTTGTTAAAATCATGTAAAATACGAATAATTGAATAAAAATTAAAGAAACTATGCTAATAGAAACCTTTTTTTACTTTTGACCTTTTGACAGTACATCGTAATTAATACAAAATATTTTAAATAATAAAATAAATGTTCTTATGGACAAAAATCGCCTGAGATAAAAATGTCGTAATATTAATAAAATGTCGTATTATTAATAAAAAATATGAGATATCTTAACGTAAAGGTCAAACTGATAAGATCAGTACACAGACTATTTTGAACCTACAACCTTTTATCCGATATACTTTTCTGTAAAACTCATATTTTTCGAGATTTTTCAATATTTTCGCATTTGTTCCTACTATCCTGTATAATTTGAGCAATATCTTCGAAATATTTGTTTGATACAAAAACGATTTATATCAAACGTATGCTTTGAAAACAGTAAATTTTTTCGTACATGTTAATTATATAATTTTGGGTACTGTCCTCGAAATATTCATTTAATACAATTGTCCTTGAAATATGCATCGTACATATAAAACTATTTATAATCTTGATCTCAAAGTATATGTTTAATATACGGATAATCTCAAATTTAAACGCATTATGCTTTGAGGACAAGGCAAAAAAGTCCGTCATAAAGATAAAAAGCATGATTTGAGTACTATCAATATCTATTTAATATACTAATAATAATGCGTTTTGCAATAAAAAGTCGAGCGATCAGCAAAACAATTTTCGTGCTAGACTCAGATAAAATTAAAAAATTATTTAAAAATATGTAGAGGGTGGATCTCTATATAAAAATAAATGTAGAGAGATAGAAATCTGATAGAATTATCAAAAACTGTCACCAAAACTGCTATAAGCGGTAAAGATAATTTTTGATAAATGTCGTGCTAGACCCAAATATTAAAAAATTAATAAAGAATATGTAGAAACCGGATAACTATTTAAAAATTAATATACAGCATAGAACTACGATAGAAAAATGACCAAAAAATGTCGCTAAAATTACCGTAAGAAACCAGCAAGACACTTTTTCTGCCCTAATATCTGAGTACTAAACCCAGATATGAAAAAATTAATAAAAAATATGTAGAGGTCGGAACTATGTTTAAAAATGATTGTAGAGCATAGAACTCTGCTACAACTAAACTAACAAAAAATGTCGCTATGAAACTACTATAAACAATCAGCAAGCGAAATCAATATTGCAAGAGAATGAAGAGAAATTTATTTTCAAATTGTTGCAACAGCTGTCATATTATATTTAGATAGATGTATAAAGGAACCATTACGTTTGTACCCCAGTGCACCTTTTAGATCATGAGTTTCTGAAGAAAACGTAAAATTACGTAAGCATTAAATCATTTACAGTATTAAATTTACTCTATTTTTAAATAATACATATTACTTTAAATAATACATATTACTCTATACCTCAAGAAACAAGGTGACGTTACTTGTTATCATGTTGACGTAATAATAATAAAAATGATAATAATGATAATGATGATGGCTTCATTGAAATATAGAGAAATATACCATAGATTGATATGATGATACAAGACGATACAAAAAAATAACGGATGGCCCTTCAAGACTTATAATTAAGACTTATAATTTTATGTATGCGCGCCAACATATATACACACAATTTATAATTTTACAATATGTCTTTTAAAGTCATATTTAATACCTGCTGCAATAGTCATGGTTATTAGTATTTACGTTGTTTATAAAGATCCAATTTCTGGCCAGAGATATTTGTTCCAGAAAACATTTGAAAACATTCAAAATCATCATTTTTATATATTCCATTTAGTGTTGGATCACGTAATTGATATAACAATTCTTTTGTACTCTTTTATAAAATCAAATTGCGATATATATTAAATTTTAGGTCATCGATTTACTGTGCTGGAAATGAAGGCGATGACATTTCTTTGATACATAATTTTTACTTGGAACCTGTTGATTATTTAAATAATTTTCGACTACAAACTAATATTATACTTTGTCCTATTCCAATTCGTATAAGATTTGTTCCAGTCAGCAAAATTAATGCCAAGTATTTGAATTAAATATCGATTTAAATATCAAAAAAACATAGAATATGATGTATATTATATACGAGATGAAAACTAACTAATTACTGATATAATAAAGTTACAATTAGAGTTACTTCTTTCAGTAACTGTAACGTAGTTATATTTTTGTACTTAATATCTAATTAATTTAATAATTAGTTTTATAATTACTTTATACATTTCAAACTTATTATGTATTATTATAAATATATAGACTGCGTTCAGCAAAATAAAATATTTAATGAACAATCATGTGATCATTTGTGATAGAATTAAATATGTATATCTTTATCCTTGATAGCCATCATTTATTCCGTAAACATCTGTATTAATATTTAATATAAGAGTTTTTTGTAAACATATCTTAATTATCATGAGATATTGAGACATTAATTATTCAATAATTAAATAAAATTTTATTTGTTATAAACTAATTGGTGAATCTCAATGGAATTTGGCATAAGTCATTTTTAGTACTTAAAATATTTATATTTAAAAATTTAGATT
>NW_017259198.1:389130-394037 GCF_001594045.1 Atta colombica
ATAAAAATAGAATGTTATGAACACAATTTTCACATGTATGTAGTTTGTTTAAAGCGAAAATATTAATATATGTGTTTTATGCCTTTACAACCCCTCCTTAAATAAATATTGCACATTTATTCTATATTGATGTTTTAATTTTTTTCAGTAACTGTAACGTAGTTATATTTTGTATCATCATCGTCATTCAGTTTTTAATCATATGAAGAACTATAGTTATCATATGATTAGTACTAATTGCCAAGAACGTTCATACGTGATACTGCTTATATAAGTAATTATTACAAAAAGACGTTATTATCGTTAACATTGTTCGATTGATTTAACGGACGAATAGTTATACGGCAGCATTTAACCGGAAAGCTTCGGTTTATCATGACACTCACTTTAATAATAATAATAATAATAATAGTAACTCACTTTAATAATAATAAAAGTAATGCTAAAAACATATGCAGTAATATAATATACAGATTTAAAATAAGCTTTTAATTTAATTTAAAATAATTAGAAAAAACGATTAACAAAAATCAATTAAAAATTTCGATCTATCTGGGATTTCTATGTAGATATATTATGTAATGTACATATTTTCTATTGAAATACATTAAAATACTTATTTAAAATATTATATATGTTACGAAAAAAATTTATCAATCACATACCGACCACCAGATTATTTGATTATTGGAAACATTGCAATTTTTAAGTTCATGAGGTAAGTTAAAAGTTTCTATATTCACGTGTAAATTAATATTCACATATATACAAATTTAATATGTGTAAATATTTCACTCTGACATGTAAATATTATTGCATGTTAATTATTTTAAAAATTATTTAAATTTACCAATTCACACACACTTTCTTTTTCAATTTGCAATATTTATTTCTCGAATATTAAAATTATTTACGAAGTGATAAAATACATAATAATAAAGCCAATTATATATATGTCGACTAATATTTATTACAATTATTATCTTGTAGATTTATACAGGATGTTTGATAAGTAATGATAAAACTCTCGCATAAGAATAGAGCGAACTAAACTGAGTCGACAAGTCCTTTACCATTTTACAATTTTCACAAAAATTAATAAGATATTAATTTTGAAAATTTTTTCAGAATTTTTTAGTACTGCATTTTTTCATTGATAAAAATAGTTAATGAAAATAGCTAATATAAGAAAATGCAGTACTAAAAAGTTAATGAAAAATTCTGAAAAAATTCTTAGAGTTCTATGAGAAGAAAATAAACAATTTTTGTCACTTACTGTTTTTCTGTAAAATAGTTGATAGTACTTGAGTAAAAAATTATTGAAAGCCAATATTCGGTGATTTTTAGTAATTAATATCTTGTTTATTGCAAAAATTGCAAAATGATAGAAAACTTTTCAACTCAGTTTAATCCGCTCTACCCCTATGTGAAAGATTTATCTTTACTTACTCAAACATCCTGTATAAAACTTCAAAACAATAATAAATCAATCCAAGCGTTTGAACCGCGAGCATTTCGTTCAGAGCATTTGGAAGAAGCAAATGGATCGAATCTTATATCTAATGATATTTCAGATAGCAAGATCACGTTATTTTGTTGGTAATATACTGTCAAAAATAAATTTAAATATTGTCAAAAATTTTTATGAAAAAATGACAACAAGGAAAATAGAACTTAAATTTACTAACATCATATTTTTCGATTGTCGGATTATTCAAATTTATTATCGAATGTTGAAATTCGGTGACAGGAGCACTAGATATGCTTGATTTTTTTCAAGTATACCGCTCCCGTTTCATAAGAGTACTAGAAATCCTTTAATGTGAGTTTAAAATAGATAAAAACAACGAAATCGGATAACTTGCAGAAATCGAAAAATGTGGTCGTATAATTGCCGGATTCTATTGCACTTGTCACATCATATTGATGTAACGTTTTTGACATCAAGAAAACTACAAAAACATGGAAAACTTGTTATTTGAAACATCATCGATTGTAAGAGTTAAATTTATATGAAATGCAAGATTCTCATATTTCAAATATTCTTTCTCATTTCAAAGATTTCTATATTTGTATTACCAATAATAATGTTAATGTGTATAGTATTTAAACTATTTTACACATAAAATTATATATAATATAATGCAACATATAACATACATATAACATCCAATATTTTAAGAAAATAATGTTATTCAGCAAATTTAAATAATTATTACATAATATTTTATATTAAGCTATCTAAAGCATTCCCGTTTTATATTAGATAAATATTTAATTTTAAAATTTTAATAAGGCTGTATAATTATTAATTGAAAGGTATATTATATAAATATTATTACTTATAGATAGATTCTATCTGGATCAAATATTTCTGGATTTGATCAGAAATTGGGATCTCTATTAATTCCATAAATAATGATTTGTATAATTGTCCCATCAGGTAAATATGATTCTGAGAAGTATATTATAAAATGACTCTCGATAAATATTTTTATATTCTCTTGTATAATAGTTAGCAGAACATTAAATTTTAGATCAACAAATTTGCTATGTCAGAAATTAAAGCAAGCTTCAATGAATTAAATATAGATTTAATGAATGTAAAAAGTAAATGTCGAAGAAATAATAAAATATGTATATTACATATTTAGTGATGAGGAGTAACTTGTTACTTATATAATAAAGTTATAATTAAAGTTACTCTTTTTATAATAATATTTATAATATTTATATAATATTTATAATATTTATATAATAATATATAATACATTTGAAAAATAGTATAGTAATTATAAAAGTAACTATTAAATTAGTTAATAACTACACTGAAAAAAATATAGTCAATTTTAATAAATATTTACTTGAATACTGCCAACTAAATATTTATTAAATATAAACATATATTTATTTGATATAAGAAATGATAATTTGATTTAACAATCTTTTTTTTTACTGAACAAATATTTTTTTACTGTAAGTAAATGTTTAGTTGGCAGGAACTAAATATTTATTAAAATTGATTATATTTTTTTCTCAGTATAGATATAAAAGTGTAATTATAACTTAGTATATTATTAACTGTAACTTAGCTATAACTAACTAATTTAATAGTTAATTTTATAATTGAGGAGATGGGCAATTACAGGCTTAATTACAAAATCTTGATATTAATAAAAATTAAAATAACTTGCTACTTTTTTATTATACACAAATGAGTACACATTAAATGAATTTATGTAATATCTTTAAGAAGTTACATGTTATAATATTTTTCTATTACGATCAATAATACACGAAAAAGATAGTTGCCGGAAAAAGGGCTTAAATAGAACTGTGACTTTATTCCATCCATCCCCTCAATTACTGTATACATTTTTCAAATTTATTATATATTATTATAAATATATATGTACTACATTTAAAAAAAAAATAAAATATTCATTAACAATCAGTTAAAATGATGCGTCTAGACATATAGTAATTAATAAAATTATCATATATCTGTTACGTCAATAAAACTTTAATTTATCACTCACCAATCAGATGCGCAACAACGGAGTTACATTTGCAATGTCGCTACGATGATTCTATAACAAAAAGAATATGAAATCTTAATTAAAACAGAGCACAAAAATCAATCAATATTTTAAAAAATTTAAACAAAAAATTGAGAAAATAAAAAAAATATTTATTGAACACAAAGTTATCTTGAATAATTATATAATAACTATATAATTTTTAAATACATAATTTTTATAACAATCGAATTTTTTAATTCACCATTCAATTAGGCATTTATAAAAATAATTATACGTTTTCTGAAAAAGATCTTAAAAATACATATTTATAAAATTTCTATAAAAAAATTTAATAAAAATTTCAGATTATATTTTCCCTGTGAGAGGGAAAATATAATCTGAAAAATATATAGCTGTAATATACAGCTGTTATCTATATTATCTGTGCAATTATCGGTTGACTTTCAGAAATGAATATTAAACATATATCAATTCATCTCCATTGCGAAATAAATTCAGAGTGGATAAAAGGGCTGAATCTCTTATTACGATGTCTGTAAAATATAATTAGAGTTAATGGAATAGGCTATAGAGAATAATAAAAAAGAGGAATATTTCTTTTATTACCGACAAACAGTTTCAAAGTTACATTCAATTTTTTATCATATTATGAAAAATGCAAGAAAATGAAAAATTAATTAAATTATTAATTGTCAAATTATATTAATTGTGAAAATAGAAATCGCATAAATTGCATGAGAGTATTTACATAACTTTTTTATGATTCGTGTGAAGAATAATCGAGAATTATATTCAAGAGAGACAAAAATGTTACATTTAATAAAAATAATTGTCGTCCGTATCGCGAAATAGTAATAAATTCTGTTTTCTCCATCATGTTTTGATTTCATACGAATAAATCGTACGAAATATGTGTTCCGTGATATATGATTGTCATCTCGATTCTTTAGAGAAGAATAATTAATCGTGTGAGCTAGTAATCTGTGAGTTCATCTGAGAATTCGTAAAGTATAATGTTTCATATTATCTAGCATTTGTCGCGATTATGTTTCAAAAAGAAATATGAAGAAGAAGAAAAGCGGCACGCGACACGGCTACCCGCCTGTATGAACCTCGGCAATGAAATGACTGCGCGATAACTTCGCATAAACGTGACGCATCGTCCGCCCGCTTGTCCGCCCGCCCGCCCTTTCGCATCAAAACAATCTCAAAGGTCGCGCGCCGATCATCTAACTGTCGAAACATTAATGAATATTATAAAATCAGTTAATTAATAATTTATAGTCGTTACATTTTTCAGATTCTTCGATGAGTAGGCTTTATTGCAACTGACATATTTTATATACAATTATATATAATTATATA
>NW_017259198.1:394554-395405 GCF_001594045.1 Atta colombica
TTAAAATATAACTTTTTAATAAAAAATATAAAAGAGTTACTTTTGAACAATCTTACTTCTTGATTCATCAATTAACGTTCGTAGATATCATATTATCCGTCGTGGATTAATGCGACACCCGGAGCGACTCGTAAAGCACATCCATCTTTCTCCGAGTTCGCCGAACAAATGCCGAAGTGATGACGTAATCAACCACCGCGCCGCGCGCCAGATGGCACGCTTCCCTCTCCCCTATCCCACGCCGTTCGCCGCGCGCCGTTTAGATATTAAACCGTGGCAAAAATATATTCACAGTTTATTTCAATTCTTTTTTTCAATTTCTTTAATTCAATTATTCGTATTTTACATGATTTTAACAAACAGGTATCGTCGTACATTTCGCGCTTTGCTTTGTAGCATCTTTGATACTTGTTCAATTCCATATTATTTGGGGGATTCTTTTAAACGTAATTAGTAATTATTCGCGTGGAGTGTTTTTGACATTCTAATATTATGTCTCAATTTTCATTATTCTTTACTGCACGATTTTTGTTTTATTTCTTTAATTCGTTACATGCACACAATTAATCTTTATCTTAGATATTTCAAATTATGTTATAATAAGCGATTATTAGTTTGTAATAATTTTTTGTTATACGAAATCGGCGCAATGTACACAATATGTTTAACGAAAGGTTAACGCATTGTGTTTGTTACTTTTGAATTGTTTAATTCTATCATGTCTTATTCCGCATTCTTAATTCGGGAAAAGTGTAAGGTAGTGTAAATGTAGATAGTGTAAATTATATTTAAATTATATATCATTAAATAAATACCAGGAAAAAAATATTTCATATATTAATTATGTAAAT
>NW_017259198.1:395613-398172 GCF_001594045.1 Atta colombica
TTAAAAACAATTTTATTTAAAATATGTATTTTAAATAAAAAAATTAAACAATTATTTAGTATTTATTATTTTAGAAAACTTTTTCTAACTTATATTTCTTATTCAATTTTTTAAGTAAATTTTTGAAATCTAATAAGGTACATTTCGTATTATCTGGCTTTATTGCGATTGTTATAATATATTTTAAAAAGAAATATGAACAAGAGTAACACGCGACATGGTTACCTGCCTGTACAAGCTTCGGTAATGGAATAATTGCGCAGTAAACGGAAATAACTTCGCGTAAACGTGACGCATCGCCCGCCCGTCTTTCCGCGCCAAAACAATCCCCATGGCCGCGCACCGATCATTTATTTAACTGTCGAAATATTAACATATTACAAAGTAAATAAAATAATATATTCTTTACACCTGTTCTCCGATAAATGGGCATTATTGCACGGGTTTTGCTTTATTTCTTACACTGGATTCATTACGCATTCACACAGCTCATGAATATCTTAGTTTAATTGTTACATTAAATGATTATTAGTTTGTATATAACCGGGGAAAAAATATTATACATATATATGGATATTTTATATAATTATATATACAATATTATATGTGTACATTTTTTTCCCGGGAACTTTATGTTATACAAAATTCGCGCAATGTACACAAGTTAATATTTTTAACAAAAGATTGATGCCTTGCTATTTTTTTTTATTACATTACTTTTGAATTACTGAATTTTGTCAATTCATACGTGTTATTTTTCATTCATTTAATCCAAAAAAATAGATAAATTATATTCAATGCAATATAACTTTTGTTGCATTCTAAGCATAATGTTAAAAATATAATACCAATTAAAATAAATTAGTAATTTGTATAATTCCTGTATTCTATGGCTGTAGTCAAAATCTCACCACAATTGCTTTGAAACATCATAGGCGACCTATTTCAGGTGTAAACGTAGCTGATGTAAACGTATATATAATAAATCTGTAAACGTAGCTGGTGTCAGGTGCCGATTTGAAATTGCTCAATGTTACCAATATAGTGAAATCAGATTGGTTACCAACTTAAAACATTCGCAATCGGTGGAACAAATGAGCAATATGGAGTCTCATGTGACACACGGCACCGGGCAGTTGTATTATATTAAAAATTTTATCGGAACTTCGTAATAATATTATAATAGATCGAATGTATTGCTGAGAAAATTGTTCTCGATCTATCGTTTCATGTCATTATGCTTTCGAGAAGAATTTAATTTTTAACGGCGAATATATAAAAAGTTGTATTTAGGTTAGTCTCTTGTTTTGAATTGACAGAACAGAATAGAGAAATTCTAAAGAGATGTATCTAAACATCTGTCGATTGTTGACACGAACATGCGTGAGGCAAATACACACCAGCGTATCGCGAAATTTAATGAAAGACCATTCTGACAACACGTTCCGAAAGAAATTACGTTCTACTGCCTTTTATTGGTCTGGAGTCGGAATTCTAGTAGTTGGTTTAAGTTATTCTGCAGTGCCTTTGTACAGAATGTTTTGTCAGGTGCAGTTGTGGTTCTTTAAGGATTATTTTATATTATTTAATTCAAGCTTAATTTCATTATTACTTTAATAAATTGAATATCATTTATATTAGCAAATTCTATCATTGCATTACATTAGATTAGAGTAATATATACAAAAGCTGTTTAATTAATAATATAATAATATAATAAAGCTGTGCATGTAATTGGCAAAGTTAAATATAAGAGCATAATAAATATTTAAACTTTATTGATTGGCCTAAAAACTGGGGGACTTAGTTTATATTAAACATTTTTAATTTTTTACATTCTCACTCATACATTTCTTCTCCTTTATAAATAGCATACATAACATAAATATTTTAAACGATCAAATATTCAATACTATCACATTATTCAATAAGATATACATTATTTTATTGTCAAAGTTGATTATATTATGCCACTACATATAGATACTTTATATAAAATAGCTTTTAGTATATATTAATCCAATGTAATGCGAATTTATCTTATATTTATTTTATATTGAATTTTCTTTTTGTTCTATAGTCATATAGTTATGGTGGAACATTATCAACTGGTCATGACGCTAGTAAAGTGTCCACGATGAAACCTTTTAAAAACAAAAAGATCAAAATTATGTTCAATGCGGATGTTGCGTCGTCAATGCAATGGAACTTCAAACCGCAGCAAAAGGAGATTACAGTTGTTCCTGGAGAAACGGCTTTAGCATTTTACACAGCCACAAATCCAACTGACACTCAAATTGTAGGAATATCCACATATAATGTTTTACCATTCGAAGTAGGACAATACTTTAATAAAATACAATGCTTCTGTTTCGAGGAACAGATGCTTAACCCACATGAACAAGTAAGTTCATTAGCATCAAATAAATGATCTACAATCCAGTTTTTTCTATTTTTAACAGCTTTATTTTCTTTATATCGGTTGTTATTCTCTAATAAAAATTATGAACATTTATATAATATATATGATTAAATTAGGCAGTGTGTAGTATAAATTAT
>NW_017259198.1:398272-401467 GCF_001594045.1 Atta colombica
TCATAGAGGATCCAAGGATGGAGTTTATTGATGAAATAGTTCTCTCCTATACGTTTTTTGAAGCCAAACCTGGATTTAATCTGCCTGTACCGAGCTATGTCAAAAGTCATTCAACAAAGTAAAGTGTAATTATGTTTAATAGTTCTAGTGTAATTATGACAATTGTACAAATGAATAAATATTTAATGTATAATATATTTTTTCAAATCTCCTACTCGTGGAAATATCACGTAGCCTAAATTCCTTTAGGAGTGTATTTCAAGTGACACAACTGAACATTCTCATAAATGGCAGTATTCGTATGTAGAGCACGACATTAACGAATATATCTTTAAAATCTAAATAAAGCATTAACAGGATACGCACGTCTAAGACCACAAACTTTTTCCTTATCGATATATATTGCGTCTATTTTCAGGGCAAGATCGTGTTCGAGCATAGTTCGAGTTCGCAGCAGTTTCTGATGTTGATTCTCAAGTTCTTTCAACGACTTATGCATGCGCTCGAGTTGATGATTTATTTCGTCAATCTCTTTCTGAAGACTGCAAAATAGCATTTTCAAATAATGTCCACATATATTGCTGAATACGTTATAAAATTATATACCTTGCGTAGGCATAGTCACGACATAATTCCATATCGGGACGATGCATCCTCGCTTCCATTCTCGTATGTGCAACTTTGGTTGCATAATTTTTATCTGCGATAGCCTTACGCACTAATTCCAAATTTTTTTCAACGTCAAATATTTCCTGTTGCACCTGTAATATTTCACGAATCGCGTTTAATCCGAAAAGGCTACAAGTGTAACATTTTATACCTTTTGCAAATGCTGTTGCAGCTTGTTCTTAGCCTCAAGTAATTCGGATGATCTATGTGTTAAAGCGTTGTTGGTATTACTCCAACTATTCCACATTTCCTGAGCAATTTTATTCACAAGACTTTCGGCAGTGGTGCGTAATTGACAAGATTTGTTCCGTTCTGTTTGGGATCTTTGCACTATTCTATTCACTGCATCCGCCCAGGTTTCTTGCTCTGAAACACTAACAAGCTAACAATTAATTATAATAGTTATTAAAAATTATACAAATATTATATAATTAAATACCATGGATCGTATTTCTCAATTCCAGAATAATATTGTAATCCATGGGTATGATTGCTCAATTGATGACAAATACTATCTATGCCTAGGGCACTCTCCTTATTCTTTAAATCCAATTCTAGTTGATTCTGTGAAGCTCTGCAATTTCGTAACTACAAGCAGAATAACATTAATTATTATAATCATGTCGGTTAGATAGGAATTCTGCTATAAATTAAAATATAATTTACCTGATCCTTGCATTTGTCCAAACAGGTTTCCAATTTCTTTTGATTTGTCCGCAAATTTTCTACTTCTCGCAATAAACATTTTTCCGACTCATCATGTACCAATTCTGTGCCTAAAAATATAAAATTATTTATTGTAACTTTTTATGCGCACATAATATATTTAAAACATGAAATATAAATTAAAAATAGTTTTGTAATATTCTGCATACCTTTTCTAGCTTCCCTGTGATACAGACACTCTTCTGCGATGTGTAAAGGTCCTTCAATATCTCGTGATGCCTTTTCTAAAATATTTCGGCAATCATGGAGTCTCTCGATTTCATGAAGCATTCTCTCTAATTCCGCTGCTACTTCGTTGCGCCAAAAAGTAATGTCGTTTATTCTCTCGCCAAGTCTTCGGCTGGTATCGTATTGGCCATGCTGTATCTTCTCCTCGGCATTTCTGAAAAATATTTGAAATTCAGATTTAACATCGGTTTTATACACAATATATTTAAAAATTATTCTAAAAAAGTTGTACCTGATAATTCTCAGGGCATCGTTTCGCGTTCTCTCGGAATAATGCCTCTGTGAATCTGCTTCGTTGTAATATCTCACTTGTTTCTGAAACCATTCGTGCGGTGTGTATCTCGTATAAAGGGCGGCTTGTGATGCATGAACAGGATTGCGTTGATAGCCCGTAATCAGATTTGGAAATTTCAATGGCCTTGTACTCATTTTATTACTTGCTCCCAGTGCATAACTTGACATCGACTTTGTGACTCTGCAAGAAAATAATATAATTATATTCTTCATATTCATATCCAGATCTATATGCTGAATATTTATTCAAGATGAAGATAAAAGTAAGATGAGGAGGATTTATCGAGAATCGGCAATGATATAGTAAAATAGCAAAAATTGTTAAATCATATACATATAAAAGTACAGTATCTGTTTGTTAAATCAATCATTCTATAAAGGGTTCAAAGCATGATGTCTTATAGTTGTTATCACAGGAGTGCTAAAGCAAATGAATCATAATTACTTCTAAGAGAAAATATTGAATCTACTTACAAGGGGATAACTTCTGTATTCTCGAACCCAACATTCGGTCTCCATGGTAATAAATGGTGTGTACGAGTATAATCACCTATACGGATTGGAACTACTGGTTCCATATAAGACATTGAACCTGCAGCTGTACTCCATGGTTGTAATTGCTACAAATTAATATATTAAAGTGTATAGTTATTAAAGTGTATAGTTAAAAAATAATTATTTTTTTATTTCATCTTTGTGTGAAGAGTTTGAATTACATATATCTCATATCCTAAACTTATATTTAATGTCAGCATGTTCCTAGAATTATTTTTCTATAGAAAAGTAATATTTTTATTAAATTTAGTGAGAAATAAATACACATCAATAATTATATGTTAAATAAATCTATAGATTATAATAGAAATATAATTATTCTCATATAATGAAACAGATATACATTTATTATACATTAATTATGAGATACAAAAAATTAAAATAAAAGAGCCATTTTTTAATAGAAAAAGTTTATTAAAAATTTAAATTATCCTAGTTGAATCATTATGATAAAATAATATTCTATCTTGTTATATCCTGTTAGTTTTTCTTCTTGAAAAAAGAAAAAAATAACAAAATATAACAGTAGAAATATAATAGTGCATTTTGAAAAAGTTTTTTATATTCTTATATATTTATCAATGTATATACCAGAGAAAAATTAATGATCTAACATGGCAGATGTACCTAGCGAAGCTCCCGAACGTGAGTTGTATATTCAATACGATTTAAATCGGTATTAAAAATAAATTAAATTAATTAAAGACATATAAACTTGATATC
>NW_017259198.1:401567-401966 GCF_001594045.1 Atta colombica
CGTGGCGTTTTTCCCATTACCTCTAACGGGAAAAACACCACGAACTTTCTCCCACACCTAATATTTATTACACTGTATATTTTAATTTTGATACTTTTCATTCATTGTTTATAAAGCGTAATTTTTTAATGTTTTATTATTATTCATTTTAAAAATACTAACTAGTTTTTATTTAAAATAATAAAATAAGCTATCTTTTATCATATTGATAAATGATGTATGAATCATCATTTTTCTTTTTTTGCCAAATTCTTTCTATTATGGCTGTGTTTCAAAACTGACTACCAGTACTGAAAATTTATATATGCTCATAATGTAAACTGTAGCATTTTGAGTGCTAGTAGTAATTTTGGAACATGGTCTCTCTCTCTCTCTCTCTCTCTCTCTCTCTCTCTCTCT
>NW_017259198.1:402066-434307 GCF_001594045.1 Atta colombica
AAAAACTTATGAAATTATTTTATTTATTATTTTAGATTGTCCTGGAACCCAGAGTGAGAGTGCTGGCAAAGCATCAGCTTGTGCGGGATGCCCGAATCAATCGCTATGTTCTTCCGGAGCTACCAAGCAGCCAGATCCTGGTATTGCGCTTGTGAAAGAAAGACTTACTTCAGTGCGGAATAAGCTGTTAGTGCTTTCAGGCAAAGGAGGAGTAGGCAAAAGTACTGTGACATCATTACTATCCAGATGTCTTGCAGCAAATAATTCTGACAGAAATGTAAGCATATAACTAATCATAACTGAAAACGAAAATATTGTGTGATAATGTGTTGTTTAGAACAAATACTCGATTGCTTTAGCTTTTGTGTCTTATATATATATATATATATATTCTATGTATATTCTATATTATGCCATGCTAACATAGATACCATATATTTTACTGTCACATAAATAACCTCACATTTATATAAAGTTAAAAAGCAAGTTAATATAATAACTCACTCTTTTGCCCATTCCAAGTACATCCATATGATTTTCAATGTACATGTTGACATAGTGAATGCCTAGCAGCTACCTTGTAGGAAATAACCTCAGACAGAGAATATCTATAGTTGACTAATGGCTATATATGTCGTATCAGCCAGTGCCAGTTCCTTATTGATTATCAGACTTTTAGTATTCTCATTTTTATTATTAGTTATTTCAAGTCAGTATTTTAGTCAGTATTTCAGAGATATAAATACAGATTCAATATAATTAAATTGTATCTGTATTTATATTTTTGATATAAATATCATAATACCAAATATAATTTAATTAATCTTTATGATATATATTGGAAAATAATAATAAATTTTATTAGAGAGACATTTCAAATCTTGTTTGTGTATCTTATTTAGGTGGGAGTACTGGATATTGACATTTGTGGACCATCGCAGCCAAGGGTACTGGGAGCACTTGGTGAACAAATTCATCAAAGTGGATCAGGATGGTCACCTGTAGTAAGTAAACTCAAACTGAAGCAGAATTATTATATCACTAAAAAACCTATTATATAACACTGTATATTATTTTGTTTTAGTATATCGAGGATAATTTATCACTAATGTCGATTGGTTTTTTGCTCAGCAGTCCAAGTGATGCAGTTATTTGGAGAGGACCAAAGAAGAATGGTATCAACACTTTTAAGATTTCATCTTTTATAATTCTTATTATATTAAGCTATATGATTTTCGTTGTAAATAGATTTATCTACACAAATAGATTTATCTTCAGGTATGATTAGGCAGTTTCTGTCAGAAGTTGATTGGGGTAGCTTAGATTATCTCATTCTGGATACACCGCCTGGCACATCAGATGAACATTTGTCAGCTACGTCGTATCTAAAAGGTGCCGGCATAACAGGTGCCATAATAGTCACGACACCTCCACAAGTTGCTCTCTTGGATGTCAGGAAAGAAATAGACTTTTGTAGAAAAGTGAATATTCCAATCTTGGGTGTGATTGAGAACATGAGTATCTTCATATGTCCTAAATGCAAAGTAAAGACAATGCGAATAGAATAAAAAAAATAAAATGGAAGGATATGATTAATGAAATATCTTTGTACACAGAATACCGCAGAAATATTCCCAGCTTTGTCAGGTGGAGCACGAACAATGTCGAATGAATTAAATGTAGAGTTCTTAGGCTCGATACCTTTAGATCCGTTGCTAACTAGATGTTGCGACGAGGGTAAAAATTTTCTAACGGAAATGCCAGATTCGCCAACCGTTAGTGTTTTAAACGAAATTTGCAAGAGTAAGATTTTAATATATTTTAGAAGAAAATTTGATTTTTCATGGAAATTACAACAAAATATTTTTGTTTCCAGATATTGTTCGAAAGTGTGAAGAAGAAAAAGAGAATTGTCTCAATAATTCCCAGTAATAACGCAAAATCTTTTGTATAAAAATTTATTTGTATATTCGCTTGTTTTGCTGATTAAATCTATTATAAAGTTTCATTTTGTGTTAATGTAACTTTTCATTTTAAAACTTCATACTTTGCTACTTTAATCAATGTGATTTATAGGTTCGAAGATGTAATAATACAAAATTTTCCATCTATTTGCTTTATTATATTACTTTAAAAAGATATGAGCAACATATAATGATATAAGTATTTTTGATAAAAGTACAAGAAATTTTTAAAACGCTATAATAATGTATCGGATGAATTCCGACTCATTGTCAGCTTAAAGGTAACTTTACTTAATGACCGTTTTCTTGAATGTTTGATAAGCGAATAACGGTAACAATAGAAAGATTACAAATTTGCCTGTAATTTTTACAACAATGTTTTCTATTTTATTTTCTTATATATATATCTTCGATATTAGAATATTGTAATATAATGTAAAAGTATAATCATATAATGTAAATATAATATAAAGATAATATAATGTAAATTGTAAAGGTTGTATTGTATTAAAGATATAAAAAGATCGATTTATTATTATTGATACATCTATGGTTCTTCCACCATGGATTATTAATAAGAATTTTTTATTTTTGTTTTAATTCTATACGAATGAAGATAGAATAATTTTTCTCTACATCGATAATCTCTTCCTGGAAAATATCCCATATCTTACATTACGTTCGATGGTCTAAACAAAGATAACATATGATACATGTCTGATGCACACGTTGCGTGGAAATACATAAGATCCAATACACACGAGGCAAGATCAGATGTTCATTATGCATAGCAGCCAGTGATATCGACGAAGTGCGGTGACTGATTCAGAACCGGGCGCGAGATTCTGTGCTCAAAAATAATACTGTAAGTTCTTTGTGATATATGCAGTACAAAATATTATTTTCAGAAGTCTAGTGCGTATTTGTGCAACGAATAAATATAATTCTGATTATTTGCAGGTTACATCAATCTGAATATATCTATGAGGAATATATTAAAATGTGTAGTATAAAACGCAATATATTTTTCGTGTAGAAATACATGCATTAGGACGATAACATTATCAGTAAGACGAAAAAAATTACAGTTTGCTCAAAAGCAGTCCATTTAAAAATACTCATTTAAATACATATATTTATATCCATTTAATTTTAGACTTGGTTAAAGAAAGAATTATTATTTTGTTCCGACAGTAATGATTGAATACAAGTATATTGACGTGTAAATTGTTTAATAATTCTTATCGCTTTCAGACAACTTGTTAACGAGTTATTTGTAGTAATAGAATTTTGAAGTCAAGTCAAGAACTTGAAGAATGGCTAATGTAGAAATAAATAGACAGGATGTTTCTGAAAAATCAAGATATTACAGTGCAACTAAAGAACGTCCAAACAAAATTATGGAGAAATTTAATACCATTGTAGTTAAAACATTAAACAATAAATTCTATGAGCCATCAATAAAAAAACACGAAAAAGAAGAGTCGAATCTTGATAAACGTCATAATGTAAAACGTACGATAATGACATTATTCTTGGGTCTCATCACGGCTTTATTGTTGTTTCATCTTGGTCTTCCATTATTATACGCGATTATAAATCCGTTACGTACTATAAATAGTTACAATGCAGAAGTGGAATTTATGATTGATATAAATAACGATACCATTGAGGAGACAAGATATCAGCATATATTAGTGGATACTCCTGATATATACATCGAACAAGAAACATATGATCGTAAAATAGTGCCTTTGAAGGAAGAAAATACAGCATTTAACAATGCTCAAGTAAGCAAAAATCTCATTATAGTCTTTATTAAGAAAAACAACATATTATGTCATTTATATTTGTATTTATTGCGTTATTATATTATATGCACATATTTAAAGCAGTGCAGCAACGTTCCTGAAATATTACGCTTTGATTGTCATCCAGAGGATGGAGCATCGCAACTTTCTTGCATAAATAGAGGATGTTGTTGGAATCCTCGTGAAAATAACAAAAATGAAAAGGATATATTGTTATATATTCCTTACTGTTACTATCCCGATGGATGGAATCTGTATAAATATATTAACCGCAGTCAGGATGGAAATAATTTCTTGGGTTTTCTCAGTCAAGAAAAAAAATCTGTGTACAAGAACAATGTGCCTCTTGTCAAGATAGAAGCCACAGGCATAAACAGCTCAATTCTGCGTGTGAAGGTATAATATTTACAGAATATTTAAAGTCTGCGACACACAAAGTTTGGGACACACATGGACAGATGGACACACGATGGACGATGTTCGTTTTCCAGCTAGCAAACCAACAGGAAAACAAGCATCGTGTGTCACTAACTTAAGTTTCATACAGTACTATAAAAAAAGAATAACATACAATTTTTAGATATATGATCCTTTTAAAATGCGATATGAACCACCATGGCCAATCAGATCGGATCCGAAGCCATTTTTATATCAAGTTGTTGACACAAAATATCAATTTAATAGCGATGATATAAAACCTGGTTTTAAAGTCAATAGAATCAGTGATGGCACAACATTGTAAGTATAAATTACTTTGTTGTATTCAGAATATTATATTTAGTAAAAGCATTAATTACCAATCATACGATATCAATATTATAATTTCACACTTAACAATATAAGTATAATGTGATATGTTGTATGTAATAGTTATATTGAATATAAAATTATAACATTGATATCATATTATTGTTAGTTGATGTTTAATGGGTAAGGTTTTAATGGAAGCGTAAAAATTAAGTTTTTTAATTTTGATTGCTAAACAAAGTTATGAAAATTATTTAAATTACTTTTCTAATATACTCTGTATGCAGATTCAATTCCATTGGGATTGGAGGTTTCATATTTGCTGACCAGTTTCTACAAATAAGCTCATTGTTACCAACAAGTAATATTTATGGCATTGGCGGGCATCAATCGAGCTTAAAATTAAATATTAATTGGCAAATATTCACTCTATTTAATAAAGATCAACCACCAATGGAAAACGTACGTTGCTCAATTTTATTATACGCAAATGAATCATGACAAATGGATTATTATGCATATTGCAAATAATATCTTTTCTCTTTATCTAATTAGGCAAATCTGTATGGATCTCATCCATTTTATATTATTATGGAGGAATCTGGAATGGCTCATGGAGTTTTATTTTTAAACAGTAATGCTATGGGTACGCTTTTTACTTTTTCTAAAACAAATGTATGATATATAATTTTCTTTTCCAAATAATTTCATGTGATTCATTTTAGATGTGATACTACAGCCTACACCGGCTATAACGTTTAGAACAATCGGTGGTATTTTTGATATTTACTTTTTCCTGGGACCGACTCCAGCCGATGTAGTGAAACAATATTCTGAAATTGTAGGCAAACCATTTATGCCACCCTATTGGTCGCTCGGTTTTCATTTATGCAGGTATTATATCAGTATAAAATAATATTTTCAACATGCAATTTTACATTAACATTTTGTACATCGATTAGATATGGGTATGAATCACTAGAAAATACTAAAGCAGTATGGAGCAGAACGAGAACAGCTGGAATCCCATTTGTAATGTCTACTTTTATAACTTTTTAAAACGTTTCAAAATATAAGCTAAACATTATCATGAATTATATTGTGTTTATAGGATACTCAATGGAATGATCTGGATTATATGGATAAAAATAATGATTTTACATATAATAAAGAGAAATTTAAAGATTTACCTAAGTTTGTAGAAGAAATTCACTCGGTATAATAGACTTATATAAAAGATTATCAATCGATCGAAGTCAATATACATTACAGCAATTGTTTTCTATTTTAGGCAGGAATGCATTATATACCTTTAATTGATGCCGGCATATCTGCTTCCGAAGATAACGGTTCTTATCTGCCTTACGACGAAGGAATAAAACAAGACATATTTATAAAAGACGGTGAATCCGACAAACCTTTCATCGGTAAAGTTTGGAATCTTTTTTCTACAGTATGGCCCGATTTCACAAATCCTAAAACTATGATCTATTATACAAATATGATGACCGATATGCATAATAATTTTGCGTACGATGGTACATGGATTGTAAGTATCGATTGTTAAAAATTACCTCAATATTATTGAGTTAATTTTAAATTACTTCAAATTTTTCAATCATCAAGGATATGAACGAACCATCCAATTTTTATAATGGTAATAAGAATGGTTGTACACATAATAATTTAGATTATCCCGAATATATTCCCAATGTTGTTGGCGGTTTACTCGCTACAAAAACTCTTTGCATGAATGCGAAACATTATTTGGGCACTCATTATAATCTTCACAATACTTATGGAATGAGCCAAGCGATTACCACAAATTAGTAAGTAAAAAAACTAATCTATAATCTTTCAACTTTTATAGAGAATTTAAGATTTATAATATAAAAATATATAAAGAAAAAACCGATCACACACACACACACACACACACACACACACACGCACGCACACACACACACACACACACACACAAAGACGTGCTCATAAATTAGGATGTTTATACAAAGTATCCCAGAAATAGGTGACCAAACTTTGATGATATCATGTTCTAGTGTTCCTAAAGTCCCAGACACAATGCGAAGGAATAGCGATAACGTTAGAAATAATTCACACGATTTCAACCTATCAGAAATCAGATATCCTGAAATATACCGTTTTTGATAGGTTGAAATAGTGTTATTTCTATCGCTATCGCTATTCCTTCGCATTGTGTCTGGGGCTTAAGGACGAAAAACAGTATAAATATAGGTCAGTATAAACATAGGCCCGGAAATTCTTTCTTTTTAAGATAAAAACACTATGTTTGGGAGATAACTTTAAAGATTTGTAACTTACTTGAAAAAACTAAATATATTCTTTATAGGTCATCATCTTTGCTGAAATTTTACAGAATACACTGAGCTTTTCTGCAGTTTTCGTTACTTCGTTCCTACATGAAATTTTCACTCGATATTGGAATAAATCATCTTGATAACACTATCTTAACTATGCAACGTTTAGAAACTAATTTACTACGATAAGTTGCCTTCATGACAGTATCACTTACTCTACCATAATATTCATGTGATATCTATCCATATAAATTTTTGAGATAAACAAAAAGTGTTTATATTTCAAGAAGAAAGAGTTTCCAGACCTATGATTTTTTTTCATTCTTAGGGACTGTAGAATATGATACTAAAATTTGGTCACCTATTTTTGAGATACCCTGTATAATATCAATTAAATTTAATATTTAATATACATTAAAATAAGCGAAACTAGTTACAATTTTATGGAGTCTTTATCAGTTGTGTAAAGTTAACGTTACAAATTAATTAAAATATAGATAAGCAGAAAGAATAAAAAGTCTCGGAAAATTATATTAATTACATTTAGTATAGATACAATCAATCTATAGTCTCAGTTACGAACAAAACTTGATTGCTCTTTTGATATCTTTTGATCAGTTAAAATTTCAATCTTTAATCAATTTTTTGATTAATTAACACGATTTCAACAAATGAGATAAGCTATGGTACAATTTCCACTATGGTACAATTTCAGATATTGTCAATAGTTGAAAAACGAATGACGAACAATCATATATAAATTGTGACCAATTAATTATGAAATAAGATTGATAAAAATTTTTTACTTCTAATACTAACAACGGTTGAGAACGCAATAATCCGTCGTGTGCTTGCGAGATTATGGATTGACTGTATTTATATTGGATATAATTATTATAATTTTTCATGACTTTTTACTTTTTTTGATTTTTGATCATTTATATTTTAATTAATTTGTAATGTAAACTTTATGCGATTAATGAAGATTTGTAAAGTTAAAACTAGTTTCGCTTATTTTAATGTTAAATTAAACATTAAATTTAATGTTAAATTTAAACATTAAATTTAATTGCTATAACATCCTAATTTATTAGCTCGTCTTTGATCGGTTTTTCTTTATATATTTTTATATTATAATTTGAATAACAAGCAAATTATGATTGTTTTAAGAATTTATCCTATTTCAAACTATGTGCAGTGCTCTTAGGAAAATTAGATTAAAGAGACCATTTATAATATCGCGTTCGACATGGATAGGACATGGTCATTATGCGGGTCATTGGACGGGTGACGTTTATTCATCATGGTAATTAAAATCCATCTTAATGTACATCTCATCATTTTCGTTATGTAACTAATTAAAAAATCATTTTATCAGGCATGATTTAAAGATGAGTATTCCAGCTATTTTGTCATTCAATTTTTATCAAGTTCCAATGGTGGGCGCAGATATTTGCGGTTTTAATGGAAACACAACTACTGCATTGTGCAATCGTTGGATGCAACTTGGTGCTTTTTATCCATTTTCTCGAAATCATAATTCCGATAATACAATTGTAAGTACCGACGCATCGATATATAATTTCAATAATAATTATTGAATTTGAAGTATTCTCAATATAATATATAAATATATTAATATATATGTACATAGGAGCAAGATCCAGTTGCTATGGGCGATTTGGTCGTACAATCATCAAAAAATTCTCTCAAAATACGTTATCGATTTTTACCATATTTGTACACCTTATTCTTCAGAGCACATAAATTTGGGGAAACCGTGGTACGGCCACTTTTCTTTGAGTACGTATCGATACTTTGTGTCGTATCTATATTGTGAATAATATTTTATATATGTATACATATATACATAATGAATGTTAATAGATTTATCGAAGATCGGCGAACTTACGATATTGATAAACAATTTCTTTGGGGAAATTCGCTTATGATCAATCCAGTTCTCGAAGAGGTATGTCATCAATTTATTTTATTATTTACATAATATGAAATGCTGATATTTAGTTAATCGCTTTGATTTATGTTTTGCAGAACAAAATTGCGGTAACTGTTTATGTACCACGTGGTTTGTGGTATGATTATTATACCTTCAATTCCTATTTCTCCATCGGAAAATATTATACCTTCCCTGCACCGATTGACAAAATACCATTATTGATTCGTGCAGGTTCGATTCTTCCAGCACAAGATCCGGGTGTAACAACGACAGAAAGCAGAAAAAACAATTTTGAATTAATAGTAACATTGAATGAAACTAAAAATGCTATAGGAGAATTGTATTGGGACGATGGTGATAGCTTAGGTAAAACATATCTTGTATTAAATGATTGTGTATTAAATTATATCTTGACTGTTAATTATTTTTAATGTATAGATTCCATAAAAAAGAAAGAATATTTGTGGCTGTCTTTCATTGCAAATCAATCAAGTTTATTGAATATGGAAATGGATAAAAGTTCTTTTAACGAAGAGGTAATATTGGGAACAGTACAGATTTTTGGATTACGACCAGTCATCACAGTATTCCTAAATAGCAATGAGATAGGCTTTTCATTTAATCTTTCCACATCGGTAAGTGTTTCATTAAATAATGATGAATACTTGAATAACAATGAAAGTAAAACGGCATAATTAAAAAGTGAATTTTTAAAAATTTATAAAAATTATTTCAGAGCTTACATATTACTGGTTTGCAAGTAGATATGAGACAACCATTTATATTTAACTGGATATTTGAAGAATCTATTTTCAATATTAATTATACGTAAATTTTCTATCGCGGTATGTGAATCTCATGACTTAATTTAAGTGATAAATGCTACATGTATTTTTTTTTATAGATATCTTACTTTAGATTGATATATTTTTCTTATGCAATTATACAAATAGCATGTGAAAAAATAAAGCAATTTAAATCATTGTTTATACAAATATTTACATATATATATATATATATGTATGGAATGATGCGTATTGGAACGCATTATTAATCTCTATTCATGAAAATGAAAAGGAAAATGATGTTAACGAAGAAAGGAAACTAGCAAATAAAGAAACGTGTTTATTCAAATTGTCTTCTCTCACACATCGCACATTATATTAATGTACAAATATGACTATGTTTAGTTTATGGCACTAAAGAAAAACAAAATAAGTAGCATTCCGATTTCATCGATGTTGAAAAGAAAATGTGATTCGAATATTTAATTTCCGTGATCTTACGCAAAAAAAAATTCGCGAAAGACACAAGATCATCATTCTCGAGAGAGCTATTTATTTGATTTGGCATCATAACTCAAAATCATCGAGTTAGTGGATTTCGTTGTAAGAAGCTACGCTTCCTGTCGACCATTCGAAATGGCTCTTCTCCGACCTCGATCTATATATAAAGTGCACTCCGACCCGCATTTGCATCCACAACCGAAGTATAGATTTCGATCTTTCGAATAAATTTGAAAATGCTAAGTCACTGCGTACGCCAATACATTCGGGCTCATGTTAATACATTAAGGTGCGTCACACGTTACTCATCGCTCCTTTACTTTTCTCTTGTTTTACAGGCGCAAAATATATCTCGGTGCTTACAATAATAAAATTATATAAAACGTAACGATACATACAATATGATATTTGGCAATGAAAGGAACAAAGTCTTTGGATTATTCTTGCGTGTCGGAAAGAAAGCTCAGAAAACAAATTTCTTTTCAAGCAACAGCTTCAGTATTGCAAACGATTATATCGCACAAAATAGCACCTCCGATTGCAATATTTTTTTACTATTTTTATCCAAACGCACGATTGAGAAATATCCTCATACGTCGAGGAAAGGAACTTTGCGTATAAGAATACCAAGTCAATTTTGATTTTATGCGCTAGCAAAAACGTCTTCGTCTATAAAAAGAATTATTTGCATCGATCTAACATTATAGTAAATTTATATTACTGTAAAATTCGACTTTCGTTTATCGAGATAAAATAAATTTGCTATTATTTTTTTGGAATTTAGCATTTTTAGAATCAATTAAAAAAAAGATAATATGTTCCTCTCCTCTCGCGGCTTCATAGCATATATTCATCTAATACCAATATATATGTATATAAGTATATATATATATATATGTATGTGTGTGTATATGGATATAATATATATCTTTCTTCTCTTCAATGACTAATATATACTAAACTTGTAACTTTCATTCATTATTGTCTGCTCACATTTACTATGACTATCTAAAATGATGGCACGCCAACATGTTTACTCATCCGCGGCCAATCAAGCCCTCAATTACGCGCGAGTGCATGTATAAGTGAGATAAATAACGAATAATAGTATCAACTACAATGGGAACGTCGCGCAGGACTGTCGAATATCAATTTTCCGCGGACGCGTCCGTGAACACATTTATATATAACAAAATCTCATAATATTAAATTTATAAATGTGTACGTGTGTGTATATATATATATATATATAGATATGTATATAGATGTCTTTATAAATATATAGGATAATATAACGATTACGCATGAAAAAACATAATTGCAAATGACTCGTGCTAGCCTCATTTCTGGTTTTCTTTTGGTATCTATACGATTGACGAACAGTCGTGCTTATAATTAAAATGTATGTGTTAAATTGATTCTCCGTCGTTCGCCAATGTGTGTGCGTGTTTTTAACAAATATGGCAAGAAAATGTCTAATTCTACCTCAGTCGCCGAAGAAACGCGGCAGTTTGTTTCCGTTTGAGAGAAACACGCCTGGCTTTCATTAATTAAATTCGACAATACATATTCTACTCCGATGCGATTTATCTTACGCTACAATCAAATAAAAGGATTTGCTTAGCTCCTCTAAATCACACGGTCTACTCACTGGTTTAATATGGCAAGTATTATGACACATGGCACCATAGAAATTAACATTCGTTAATTATTTTAGATCAGATATCACACGGAAACTTCCTCGATTTCACCTTGATTTATCTTCGATTGATGTGATTAGAAATGACTACACATATATACTATATATATATATATAGAATTCTCTTGAAAATCGTCATTAATTTTCATAATTAAAGGTAATGAATAGAGATCATGTCATGACCGCGTTGCAAATGCCCGACATTCTATTTCGTTCCTTAAAATATTTTTATAATTATAAATTATAAATTATAAACGTAAAAAAAGAACAAAAAACAAAAATTATAGATAAAAAGTCTCGTGTAAAGTTAGATGAAAAAAATATTAAGAAAGAGTAAGTCGGACAAAATAATTAAATTTTGATGTAGTTGAGACTGAATGTAGAAAATGTGAGATGACTTTATACTATTGATTTTATCTCACTGTTTTCTAATCTTTACGCAAAAAATAATAAAATTATTATTAATGGATAAACGTTTACGTAGCTGTGAGCGTCTCCAGAATATCTTCGGGCGATTTTTTCATCTTACGGAAATTCTCCCAATGCTCCTTCGGTACTGTCCATTCTAAAAAAATTTCTAAGTTTCGAGTGAGAGCCTCAAGCTCGGACAAACCGCTCCTCGTGACCGGTTCTTTGCCAGCAGACACCAGGGAATCCTGAAGAACGTCGTCGATAAGACGTTTACCGAAGCCGAGCTCATCCAACCGTTCCTGCTTACTGATCCTCTTCAACAGCACTGCCAACAGCAACCGCATCTTCTCCACTGTCATCAGTTTATATTTCGCAGTGACAGAATTCTTCTCGACGATCTCGGAGCAGCCAGCCGGTTTACCGGCCGGGACGCTACCATCATCGTCCTCCACCTCCATCTCTGGATGACAAGTCTTCTCATGACTTTCCAGGTCGCTTTTAATCCTGAAAAAGCTCTTGCAACGCTTGCAACCATATGGATCGCTTCTGCCATGTATGCACTTCATATGCTTCTTCCAATGTGGCAGTTGAGTGAAGCCGGCATTGCATTCGGGACACTTAAACGGCCGTTCCCCGGTATGACGTCGAGTGTGCAGCTTCAGAGCGGTCGAATGAGCGAAAGCTTGCCAACAGACTAGACAGCGAAATGGCCGCTGGCCAGAATGGGTTCTTTGGTGCACAGTCAACTGGGACTTTTGAGCAAATCGTTGGCCACACGTAGCACAGCCGTGCGGACGGTCGCGCGCATGTGTCCTCATGTGTTGTGGTAGGTGGCCCTTAAAGGTCTTGTTGCAGATAGCGCAGAGGAATGACTTGACGTCACGATGCAGGCATTCCAGATGTTTCTTCAGGGCATCGCGTCGCACGAAAGCGCGTCCGCATAGGTCACATTTGTGATCCTTCTGGCCGTTGTGACGTTTCAAGTGTAGTGACAGATTGGCCGCGCACGTGAAGGTGTTGGAGCACAGCTTACAGTGGAACGGCCTGACCTGGCTGTGCGTGCGACGGTGCTGTACCAGCTGGCCACCCCGCGCGAAACTTTTATCGCACTCCGGGCATTTGTACGGTTTGAAGCCAGTATGTGTGCGCACATGCAGTTTCAATCGTTCCTTCAGTGGAAATTCCTTGCCGCACTCGTCGCACTTGAACACCGGTCCAGCACCGTGTACTACTTTGTAGTGATTTCGCAAACCACCGCTACCCTTGAAACGCGCGTCGCATACGACACAGCAGTATTTCTTCTGAGAATTCTGTTGATCCTTCAATTGTCTGGTCTTCTCATGATCAGTTCGCTTCCTCTTCATCTTTTTCGTTTCCGCAGCAACAGAGGAGGTGCCAATATGCTCTACAATTTTGATCTTTGATTCGTCGGAACCCACAATATTATTATTTTCGCGCTCGAGCAAATAATTCGCTTGAATAATGGCGTCGATCTTTAATCTCAGCTCCTTTTCGGGAATGTCTTTCTCAGTAATGCCATCTGCTTTGAATTTTTCTTTCTCTACGTTATCTATGTTAGAGATTTTTTCAACGAATGTTCCTTTTCCATCAAATAGTTCTCCATCTGTGGTGGGATAATCCTCACAAAAATCCTTATGATTGATCGCACCTAGTTCCTCTGGCTCCAAACTCGAACACGGATCCAATGGTTCCCGTCTATACACGTAGATCTCGTCTTTAAAACAGTCTTTCTTTTCCAGGTCCAAGTACAATTCGTCCTCATCTTCTTCATCACAGTGATGTTCGAATTCTTCGTCGCATTCAGTAGTATTCTTCCCAATCGATTTCTCATTCATTCCATAATTACTTTCCTTATCGTCATCCTTCTTCTTGCTTGAGCTCGTCAGTTTCCTTTTCGACGTTTTCACGTGAACGATCTTGCTATTGTTACGCACTTTCTTCTCCGCCACCCCGCTATTTTTCTCTTCATAAAAATCTACGTTTTTAATATTGTTCTTGATTTCTTTCGTTTTTTTATAAATCTCCATTCGTCGATGCTTGCTGCTCCGACGTTCCAATTGTTCGTTCTTGCAAAAGTTGAATTCCCGCAGGTTAAAGCTATCGCCATCGCTGCTGTCGCCCGAGAGACTCCTGAGTGCCCTCAGAGCGTCGGTCGCGTCGGTATCCTTGAAGACATTTTCTCTGATACGCGATTGCTTCACCGGCAGCAATTCCGTCAGCTGCACTTCTTCCTGTGGCTGCTCGGGCCCGGTTACATTATTCAAAATCGTTTGCTGCTGCATGCTAATCATCGCGCCGTGCGTTCAGGCAGCCCGAACTCCGATAACGCCTCGAGAGACTTCGACGCTCGACTTCGATTATCTCTGCATATTGTATGTACGTGTTGATCGCCCGCTTTAAAATAACTCACATTGATCATTGCGACTTTCTTCGATCAAACTTGTAAGCATATGCTGCTACCTCGAAGATACATGTCAATAGATACATTCGACAACGTGCAATACAAGAGATTCGATGCAATATAAGAGATTCTACTAATGGCGAATTATTCAATCCATGAATTTATTATTCATATAATTCACGTATCTCCATATCAAACCGAATGAAGTCGCCAGGCATCGATGTCGCTTCACATTCCAAACATGGTGATCAAATACGGTGTGTGAGACACGACCGTGACCCCGATCATTATCAATGACAAAGTAAAAAGTTTGAAAAAAATCCACTAGTTTTAGATATCTATTCTAGAGTAGCCGCACTGTTTTAATGACCAGCACGGGGCATTGCCAGATCCGAACTGGTAGCGGCGCGGTCTTTCTCGAGGAAAACTCCAGATTCGTCTTTTATCAGCATGACGAGGTCGGAGAGAGCAAGAGAACAAGAGAGGCGGAGAGGAGAGAAGAGGTACGCACATGCATAGGCGTTTATAAAACGCGGTCCGCTTATCGTGCTCTTATCGTCCCGATATACTTCGCCTGCACCCCCCTCCGCCTCGGACCGCCTGCGAGTTTTCCCCGTCCCCCGGTGACGATGACGAACTCACAACGCGGTGCCGAGCGGAGTCGAGCTCTCCGCGAGGTCGTGCCCGGACAGCTCGCTTCCGGAAGTGCGGTCCAGTGCGGGCGTTGGAATCACCGTGTTGTACACCCGGCCTCTGCCGGCTTTGTCAGGAGAAACCGGAAATCTTCCTCGAATGATGGTAGTAGCAGCCCGGTTCTCGTCGACGCGACGATCGACTGACGACGGGGAACAGGAGGGCTTTTCCTCTTTCGACGCGGAGGGCGCCGTTGCTCTCTGGGAACGACCGTACAATTGCGCTCGCGCCTTTTTCCACGCAAGCGCAATCCTCGGTCGATATCAGCCCCGATGCAACCCCTCCCGACGATAACCGGTGCTCCTCTTCCTCTCTTCCACCCTTGCTAGCTGAACCCTCTCGATTCTGTCGCCCTTCCGCGTTCTTCCAGGCGGGTTCTAGTCTTGCTTCCGCGTGACTATCACCTTCTTTTCTTTCTTCCTTCTTTCCTTCCTTCCTTCCTTCCTTCCTTCCTTCCTTTCTTCCTTCCTTCTTTCCTTCCTTCCTTCCTTCCTTCCTTCCTTCCTTTCTTCTTTCTTTTTTGTCGTCTGCGACTTCTCACCTTTTTCACCCTACTGTTTGCCTGAACAGAACACTTACCGTCGCTTTACTTCAATGCTAATTCATTTCGGGGGCTCCGAATAGAATCGAAAATTTGGAACGTATCTCGCGACTTATCCCGTTTTTTTTTCTTTGGTTTTAATTTGAATATGTAAGTGGCGTTTGAATCTCCATAGAATTCTTCTTTAGATGATTTATTGTTTTCTCTATGTATAACTTGATAGCAATATTAGCTTCAATCGATTAATTTTTCCAATAATGGAATATCAATTATAATTATATCATATTTATCGGCATATTTAATAAACGTCAGAAAAAAAATCATTACATCGAAATGTAAGTTCTCTTTGAGAACTTCATTTCTTTGACTATGCATTTTCTATTTCTTAATGGAGCAGCGATTAAACAATTTATAGAAAATAGAAACGTTTCCTTTCCATCATACCATCGATTTGTGCAAAAACTATGATAAATCGCGAAAGGCTTTTTCAACGAAAGAGAATCTCCTCGCTCTCTGTGGTCGCTGAGTTGGAAACGCTGACTCGTCCGGCCAACACTGCATCGATGTTACCAGAGAACTCGACTACCTCGTCACAATTTTAGTGCCGTCGTGTCGCCGATCGATATCCTCGAATTCATTTTCTTCTGCCGATTATTTTTCAAAAAGCCAGCTACGCCATTTGTTTCGCGCTTTCATTTAATTTGTCGCACTTCAACGTAATCTCTAATACTCAAATGGCACTTCGATCAAGTCTCTCGATTCTTATCTATCTTATCTAATTACTCGATGTTGATAAAAGCTTCATAATCGATTTTCTGAAATTCAATTTCGCTTTTGCATTTCATTACTCCGAGTATATCGATTTTCTTTGGAATGTGGCGGAAACTTGGTATACGGAATTGAATTTTTTTTTTTTTTTTAGTATACGAGTTTAGTATACGATATCATCACGATGAGGAAGATGACCGTCGAGAGATCCCTCTGAATCAGCCTAGCTATCTTGTTTCTATATTTACACACTTTGATTTGGTTTCTCGCATATGTCGATCCTTATCTCGATCAGAGCGTCACAGTTTCCTTTTTCGCCGATTCATTTCTCTTTTTTCTTTCATTTTTTTCCTCTATTCTTCTGACTAGACGTTGACGAGTGAATGAGAATACGTTAAATGCGCGTTAATCGCTATTTAGGTATCGATAATCGTAAATGAAGGACGAGCGGATTATGTATGAGTTAGTGTTTTAATCACTGCGCACCTCGACGGAATCTTGAATTAGCGGAAAATCGGAGGAACCCACCACCAGATCTGAAAGAAATTAGAAGATACCGGAGAAAATTCTTCGCTAATTCCAATCAGCATATTATTCGATATTAAATTGCGGAAGCAATATCAGCCATCGATAATACCAGCTTCGTTTAATAATAAATATTTACGAATGTTAGATAATAAAAGGGAGATGTTATAACAAAGTAAGCATTATGAATTACGATATGAATGCATATGATGTATGATTAGTTATTTATCGTTATTATGAAAATTTCTATTGTAATTAATATTGATAAATATAATAAAAGATATAAGATTTCTCTTTTTAATGAACAAGAGTTTTACCTGGAATATCAAAATTATTGATATTCCAAAAATTATTTTTGAATAATTAAATAATGATTACGAATAGTTTTAATTTGACTCTAAGTATATATAATATTATGCTGAATATAGTATTATGTTGAAATACAATGTTATTGTTTCATTTTAGCTTAATCCACGATTCTTTCGCGTTCGACAGAATTCTTCAGACCTTAAGTGTCTGGAGAATAAATTTTTTTTCAAAGTTTTCACCGTGGGGAAGCGGAGCGTGCGAATGTGTTAAAGGTCTATTAAAATTTCACAAGATCGACGGCGGGACACCTTATACACGAAGCGGAGGCATTGATCGCGGAGGCGCATTTACATCGCGCGATTGAAAGCTCGCGCGTTTACGTGACCCGATCTGCTAACCGCACCGATCAATTTTTGTCACCATCGCTGACGGCGAGGCGTGCGACAACGGCGAAAAGTGGAGCAACCTGAGGAGCAGAAATACGGCTAATGAGAAATATAAAGCGCTGGCAATGCTTCGTTAACAAAATTGCGTCGCGCTGGAATTGCAACTCGAGAAGACGTCAAGTTTTCTCGCGAAAGTTTGAATTATAAAGAATTCCGTTCAATAGAAAATTTGCAATATCGGGGAATTTAACACTAGAATCGACGAATTAACATATATTATTTACGTTACTTATTCTATACATACGCTATTATATCTCTTAAAAAAATTATTTTGATTGCTTTGATAATTCTAGTATTTAATTAATGATATATCGTTAATATAATTATACATTGTTAGAAAAAAATTTGTGTGTCGAACTAACATAAGATAAAAATATGTTAGAGAAGGTAACATAAATATTATTTAAAAAGAAACATAAAAAAAATAATACTGACAGTTTGTAAATAAACTGTGAAAGCATATTTTTTTTAGTAAAATTAACATTTATGATATTTTTTTTAATTAACACATATTTCATTCATCTTAGAATTTATGCTTCAAAATTATTTTCGTGATATTTGTTCACTTATTCATAAATTATGTAATTTTGACACTAAAAAAGGCCGAATATTAATAAATAAATTATTTAAATAACAATTTCACAATCACATTATATTAAATTAACACTCAAATATATTAAAAAATTCAACACAAAATTTAACAAGGATTTGAGTAGACTATTTTCAATGCAAACATGAAATGTTTTTTATCATGTACATTAATAACATATTAAAACTTATTTAAACAATAGAATGACCATTTAATCTACAAACAGATACATTGAAGAAAAAATACTAAATTTTAATAAATATTTGTTTCAATATTCTAAATAATACTTACTAAATGTAAATATAATTATTTGATACAAGGACTATTAATTTGACTTAATTATCTTTTTTTTTTCATTGAATAAATATTTATTTGCTGTAAGTAAATAAATGTTTACTTACAGTACTATTCCACAAGAATTATATGTATCGAGATTTAGTAATTTTTTTTCAATATAACAAAGAGAGTGAGTAGTAAGATATTCTCACAATAATTTGACAGCAATTAAGGAACGTTGTTCTATTGTTCGCCTTAGCATTACACAAACTGTAACACGAAGTAATCATGGAATAAAATAAAACAGACTCTACGGAAGTGTTCCACGATCACAGAATCACAGAATTATCATTATCAGAAAGTTTGGCTTTTCAAAATTCATTATTCCGATTATAAAGCTCGATTACGTTCGATCTTGGATGTTTTCCGCTCTGCTCCTCAACCTAGCTTACGATTCAGTAACGCGAATGACCTCCTCCGATCTTTCTCCTCATCCGTTAGTTTAGATTAGGCTTTTCAAGCGTGTGTGACGCACATGAACGCACGGATGTCACGTCATGTCACGTTGCGTGCGGCACTCACACGCGCGCGTCGCTCCCGTTTCTCGCTGTGGTATGGATCCGTGCTGATCTGTGCGCATTGAACTTACCAAAAGCCACGACGGGGATCGCGCGAGATTTCGTCGATCGCGCCGCCCGCCGATAGTTAGTTACCCGCCGACAGGTGCGAGGCGCGCACACGTGATACTCACAATCAATCCGAAACAATTCTGCGAACGTGGCTTGCTTACTCACCGGACTCGACCCGAGCGGGTGGCTCGCCCCGATACTCCACGGCTGTCTCTGTCGGGGGGAAAAGATTGCCTTGCGATGTGCGTCTCCGGCCCGACCCTACCCTCTGGTCGCCATCTTCGATGCGCCTCAAGCTCCGCCGAGAGCCGAGAGCTAAGCTGTCACGCTGTGAGCCGAGCCGAGCAGGCCGAGATGTACCGGCGAGCCCGGCGGAGTTTAACGTTCAAGGGGGGATGAAGTTACAGCGGTTGGTAGTACGGCCACGTGACGTCCGATGGCGCGACGAGCCATTTTCGCGACGAAAAACAAAGCAGCTAAAAACCCCTACAAGAGCATTTTCTCACATTTTCTACTAGGAAAATTAGCGCAACATTTGGTGGCAATTGAATGCAAATTGGTTTACATATTTTTAGTGTTAAAGTAAATGATTTAAATGCAAATTGATTTGTATTCAACTACACTCACAATCAGTGTGCAGTGTTGTTCTATTTTTTCTGATGGAAAATGTTATGATCTCTCCCCTCCTCTCTCTTTCATTATTATTTCTTCTTGATAACTCAGAAGTTTTATCGTTGCTGGATTCTAATGCTTGTTCAAAATACGCAGATTAACTTTAATTTTAATTATTAATTTAATTTATATCTTTTTCTAGTTCTATGAATTAGAAAAGGATAAAGAATAAATATAAATCGTATCCGTTTCCACCAATTTTTGTTTAAAAAAAACTGTTTTCTAAGACAATCTGCGAATAATTCTCATCCTCCACTAATAAACTCCATTTCAGATAACATTCATGTTACATAAGATATTTAAAAGTCGTCTTTTAGTTATTTTATATAGCATATTCCAAGGAGAACAAACAAGTTAAAATAATGATTAAATCATATTGACCGAGTCATGACGAAAAAAAAATATATCATAAATTCTGCCAATAATCAGTCAAATATTATGTCAGATTGACATTGTTTTGACTTTCTTATTCTCCTTGGGATATATTATATTCAATTTTATCTCGATTAATTTTTTATACGTCGTCTACATGGAATAAGAAGTAAGAGTAAAAAATTGATCAATCAGTTATTCTTCTTACATTACTGTAAGTGATCAATTTCTTATGCTTATTTCTTAATCCATGTATTGTAGACGGCGCATTACATTAGAAGATTAGGTTGAATTATAACTTAACAAAAGGGAAATATATATGCTGAATTTCTTCAGAAGTAGGTATAATATTTTTGCGAATACTAAGCAAGAAAGAGTATCTTTCTTGCAACATTATCTTTCTTGCTTTCTTATCAATATGATTATTGTTCAAATTATTCCTTGTGTCTCGCCCGACAAAAGCAATTTACGAATTAATGCTTAGGCAACAAGTAATCGTTAGCGTTCGAAGAACCGTCAGATATGGACGTGTTTATTAGCGATGAGAACAAATAGAAAAGTTTTTCTTACAGAGAGTAAAAATAGGATATTCCCAAGCAGAATACAAGTCATGATATCAAAATGACTCCAAAATTGTCACTAAAAAGTAATACATTTTTCAATCATTCTATTTATTGTTTATTTTAATGTTATTTTGACATTATCATTCATACTTCATTCATACTATCATTCATACTATTCATACTTGCTTCAGCGCTTAATGTAAATGATCGATAAAAGAGGCAAATATATAATAAAAGTATCATAATAAAATATTTTGAAATGCATTCATTATAGCCGTTCAATATCTGTTCGTAAAAACATTTTTCAACTGAGTATAAGAGAATTAATGCGATGATTTCTTTATTTGAAAAAAATAGGCACCGTCGTTGATGAATACAACAGATTCTCATCAGTCACAATTTTCGACCTTATTTTTTATACGTATACTATAGAATACGAACGACTGTGAAGCTATCGAAGCTCCGATTAATTCAACTAGCTATTAATTCAGGGTAATTTCTAAACTTTAATTAACATAGCAATTATCTTATAAAGCAGTATTAATGATATTTCGTTTAATACGAATAGAATTTTTCATTATTTAACTTTAATCCACGAAAAATAAAGCTGAATTAAGAGCGACAAATTACACAATTAGAAATGTTGCTGCAAGTAATTTTGCTAGTTCAATCAATCGTTGATTAAATTGATCGGAATTTTATTGAACTGACTTTCAATCAATTGTCTGTAGCTAAATGTTAAAAGAATAATATGTTCTTCTTAATCTAATCTTCTAATCTTTCTTTTCGTCTGTCAAACAATAAAACATTAAGACAATTCGATCTATCCACATAAAAATATTGCAAGTATCTATTATTTTCGACAAATGAATCACTTATATTAATTAAAATTTGACCAAAATTATCCTAATATTTCTTAATGATTCGGAAGTGGAAAAATCTGGCTACTTTTTTACAATCGCAATAACTACGTTTTACACGAAAAGAGTTCATGAGTTCGTGAAAAAAGTAAGTGTATCCAAAGAACACACTGAATTAAGAAAATGTCAAATAACTTTATTTTAATGCCATGAAAATAAAAATGATGATTTTTAGTTATAAAATTTGACTGTTTATTAAAGTTACGAATTAAAATAGTCATTTTGATTTTTGTTGATCTTTTTATCTTGGAACATACTATTTACCTCCTAGATAGAATACGGAGTATTCTAATATATATAATATTCATTCAATAATATAATATTCATAATCAAGTCATAATGGTATCACAGAACGTCATTTGATACCTAAAAATTGATTTATAAGACGAATGAGGTCATGATAATATCCTCATGACTTCTGTGTTCTACTTATAGATGATCAAGGAACGTCGTTGAGCTTGATAACATTAGCAGTGCTCGGTTAGCATGACTCACTTTGTTAGACTTTTAAATGCCTGCCGCAAGTTTTATTACGTGTGGGACATATGTGGGACCGTAATATTTCCCTCGTGATCACCGCTAATGACTCTCACGTCATTTTGCTCTAAATTTACCGACCTACTTTTTTGAATGGTAAAGTATCGGAGCGATCAGTACTGCAGACTTCATATCTTATCATAGTTGTTATTCTATTTTTATCGTTTGCTCTTTTGTAATCATTTTATTATACTTTTTGTAAATAAGTCTACTTTTTATTCCTACAATAGACTGCACTAGATTTTTTTTTCTTATTTTTGACAAATACTGAACCATATAAATATTGAACCTATTTCGCTTTCAAAAGTATTCAATCATAGAAAATCGGTACTTTATATTTATCAAGTGAAACAAAAAGAGAACAGAAAAGAGACAGAGATAAAGCATTTTCTAACATTATAAGAAAAAAAAGCTCTCTAAGAATACGTAAAAAAAAACAAGATTAAAAAAAATAGCAATGATTACAAAAAACATAAAGAAAGAAGATAATTAATAAATTATAAAAAAAATAATAAGTAATGAAGAAAAAATGTAATATAATAAAAAAATATATTTTTTATTATGCTAAATTTAGAATATATTATGTCCGTTATAATAATATACTTAACTTGCAATCGTATTTAAAAATTCTGAAAGTAATAAAATATTAAACGATCGATCATTCCACGATTAGATTATTCGAAAGAATTATTATTCCAAGCATCTCCTATCGCAGCAATCTCGAGGACATCACATTACGACATTGCGATTTAAGTGGATCTCTCGCACGATCACGACCGATCAGTGACTTGAACGCCAAAAATCCGTGTCGAAAGCTCGCTCCGGCGAGATCACCGAGTCGGTCGTCACATGGTGATTTCAACGCTTAGGGCCCGATATTTTCGTAGTCTATTGAAATGCGATGCGGAATTGAAAGTTTAGTTTATCTGAATGTCTGTGTTTACGTTATCGAATATCGGATGATCGAAGGAAACACGCTAAATCTACAAAGAAGTACGATAAACATTGTTTACGCAAAAAGGTTGGACGTTGTGCAAGGATATTTTATTTGCGAAAGATTGAATTTAAAAAATCTTCGGGCACAAGCGATATTGAATAAATAAGGATAATATCAAAAGTTACATCTATAAATTCAACAAGTTTCTTCTTACATTTCACGAAGAAGAATAATCACATTTTTACGAGATCAGAGCGCGAAAAAACATTGGTGCAGGGGCCTTATTTTCGAAGATATCCCATACAAAGATATTAGAGAAATTATAATACATGTAACATATACATGTATGCCACAGTACTTTTGTACATTCTCGTATGCGATATTTTTCAAGAATATGCGTGCAGTCCCAGATTCGTGTAATAAATTCATCATTAGAACCGTCGATTCGAGCGCGAATTCAAACATTCGTGACAAGAGTCGAACGAAGATAAGGGATCTATCGCTGTATCGACGGTTTACGATATCGACTGTAAGTCGATATAAATTAATTGATCGGTTCCTCTCGAGATGGCAGCACTCGTATTATTTCCTGCGTTAACTAGAGTATATCCACACACTTTGCGTATCCGCGTAAACGTATAAAGAAAATTATCGCACTTCTCTCATAAAATCGTACGTAAAATGTGATTGGATAATTTTCTACATGCATACGTTTACGCGCAAGTTAGTGTGAATATATCCTAAGGCGGGAATACAGAATCTTGCACAATACATGATGCATAATAAATTGAACCAATCAAAGTCCTTCATTTCCTTCTTTCATGAAAGTCCAAAGACTGATTGATTAATTTTCTTACTCTTTATGCATTGTGCGTCGTGCAAAAAAAAAAGAAGATCCGTGCTGCGGGTTTTATTCCGAAAGCTCGTGGCACCGGCGATCGCACATCGCACCAAATCGCTCGGTCGCGAACCGAGCGCGGCCGAAGTCGCGCGAACGCGAGACTCAGCGAAGCGGAGTGAACGTAGACGCGCTTGGACAGTGCGCGGCGCGGTGCGCGGACAGTGTAGCGGATGAGCGAGCGAGCGGAGCGTTGCTACGCTGGGTTTGTGGATTTTGCCGATTTTTGTCTCGGCTGTCAAGCCGGAGAAGCGCCCTACTCTCGCGGCGCGTGAAAGCGGTGCTTCGTGAGTGACGCCCCTAGCACGCCTCTCTCTCTCTCTTTCTCTCTCGAAGACGCGAATTTGTCTCTCGCTCCGATCTGTCATCCTTTCTTTCTCGCATTCTCTCTCTCTCTCTCTCTCTCTCTCTCTCTCTCTCTCTCTCTCTCCCTCTCTCTCCCCCTCTCCCTGCCGAGCGCTCAGAGAGGCCGCGTGTTCGTCTCTTTCCCGTCGCGATACGCTCGATAATCGTATATTCGCGGACGACGACGATCACGACACGAGGACGGTGACGTCCGTCGCGACACTCTGACGTTTTTGCCTTCGATCGGCCGCGCGTCGCGTGTGCACCACCAGTTGCGTGTTGCGTAACTGCATTTTACAGCAGCCCGCCGTCTCTCGCCGAGTACCGCGGGTGCATCTCCCGTCCCTCCCGCGTCCCATCCTTCGTCTAGCCGAAGAGTTTGGAGCTACGGAATCTTGGGATCTTGACGTTTGGAGCGCACAATTTTACTAGTGAGTTTGTCCTTTTTGTTTGCTTGTTTCATCTTCTTTCTTCTCTTGAAACGGCGCCCGTAATTCTCTCGCCTCACGTTCAACGTCTTGAATCTTGCTCGACTGTTCATGTACTTGCTTACGCCGTAAGCAGAGACTTCATCCGAACGTATTAGCATAGATTGCGTTTGCAATAGGAGGAAAAACGAATGGGAATTATCGTAACACAGTTGAAGATTCACGAGATTTGAATGGAGATTCAGAAACATGTGGATATTGTATCTTGGTGTATTGTTAAGTAAAAATCTTGCATAATACATAATGCATAATAAATTGAACCAATCAAAGTCCTTCATTTTCTTCCTTTCCATGAAATAAAAGACTCTGATTGATTTATTTTTTTATGCTTAAAGATTGTCAGCATCAAATATATCAGTGATTTATTTGTTATTGTTAATATTATCATATCATTTTGTAGTAAGTCTGTAATAAGCCAATGGTAAATGTATCCAATTAATTAATTCTTTATTGTTAATATTATTATATAATGTTATAATAAGTCAATAATAAGCCAAATAATTGATTTCTTATTGTTAATATTATCATGTAATATTATAATAAACCAAAAATACGCTAATAGTCATTAATAATCGATAATAAGCCAAGCCATATATATAATTCATATAACTGATTCATTTCTCATTTGTCGCACACAATATATTATTATATTATTTTATAATTAAATTTAATTTGGGAGTGTGTTGTGTGATTTAAGCTGCTTTCCTTTCAATAAATAGGAGACACAAGTGTCATTCACAAGTGTCATCTTTGATAGAAGATTCGTGTCGATTATGTCGAGCAATTTAAGCTCATCCGCACTTTTGTATCTTCCACAACATTGATTTAATTTAACCGTTTCCAAAAATAACAAAAGCGGATAGATATAATCTTCAATACAATTCTAGACTAATAAAAGTTAATCGTTAACATGATATCGCTTGCAATTTCTAGCCTTTAAACAATCTCTACTTTGCACTTTCTCGCAATGAAATATATTTTTTAATATCTTTATATTTAAAACAAAAATGCAGCCAATAGAAACATAAAAGACGCGAAATAAGAGAAAGCGTAAATTACGTTCCGTTTTTATTTAATTTAATTCGTTGAGAACGATCTAGATGTATATCGATTGCTGTAATTTTGCGATCGATCGATCCGGTATTTTTCTTAATCGCCACGATAGCGCGCGTTTTTACGGCGTTTAAGCACGAATACCATTGCGGTCTCGCCTCCTCGCGTATCTGAATATGCAATATAGAATCACAATGATGTTGAAAATGAGTTGGTGTTGGGGAAGTAATAACGGGTTTATATGGGAAGAAAGAACTGCTTTTATTATAAGACGCGTTTTTGCGATGGCACGGACTAAAGGGGAGTTACTCATAGATTCGACTTCGCGGAAAGCATAACGAGCGTGCATCTCCGAAGAAGCAGTTTTAGTTTTCAGATACCAAAAGAAAATATGTTTTGCATAATCGTAAAAAGATAATGTATGTGTATTGCGATAATAAACAGATTGGCTTTCGATTTTTATGTCTCGGAGAGTTAAATATGTTGTATGTGAAATAATAAATTACAAAGAATTAGAAATTTTGCTACTCTAAGCTATTGCGCCTGAACATATTTTAAAAATTATGATCCAAATCTAAACGCGGTAAAACGATAAAGTAGTTTGAATGGACTCACGTCTGAAATTTAGTGAGGAGGCTTTTTAAATAGCCATAGTTTCTTTCTCTTGACTCTGAACTTCGGCTTTTATTATTTAGACATTAAAATAATTATAAGAATCTGCAGATATTCTCCATTTCTTAAATTTGTTTATAATATTTCTTTAAATTCTGTTTAATTTATGAAATTTAAAGTAAAATATTGAGATTTATTTTTAATCTGACAATCTCGTATTGGATTCATAAACAAAGTTATTAAATAAAATCCGTTTTTTCTGCTTCGAAATAACAATTAATCCAAACGCGATTTAAAAGAATTTTACGATATATTATGTAACCGTGCCAGGACAGAAAAAAATGTCACTCTATTTCAGTATCGCTTTATCGAAGATATATGTATTTCCGTTATTTTGCTTGTGAAATGTTCGTAAATCAAAATCGTAAATCACATATAATTTCAAACGACAAAGGATTTCGCGTACAAATAATGAAATAAAAAATAAGAGGCTGACCGTGTACCATCACATGTGAAATACACACGTATACTATCACCGAAAAGTTTTTAGGCGAAGGCAAAGAGATTTCTAGCAGCAATAAGAGAAATTTTATGAGTAAAAGTCTTTTGAATTACTTTCTACATATTTCTTCAATTTGTATATTTACGAATTTTGTATTTGCCGCAATTTTCCCGAATGTAACTCTCGTCAACATGTGATCTTTTATTGTGCGTATGTCGGAAAACTTTTCGAGGATAGTGTACGTGCCGACATACACAATAGCAAACATAACCAGTCGTCGCGTCGTGACACTGCAATGGCACTTGCATATGCAGTACGCTCGTCGACATGAAATTATCCAGTGGCCATCCTTTTGCTCTGTCCTTTTATGCCCCTTTTTTTTCTTCTTCTTCGTGGTCAGAGGAAACAAAAGAAAACCTTCATTACCCTCGTCGTCCGGACTTATAAATCTTCGTACGCGCTGCAGGAATTTAGATTTTTTTTTTGTTACAAATTTTTTATGAGTCAAAAATTTAAATTTTTTTATGCGACCTTATCTTAAACTTCACTTCGTTAAGGAACAAATGCTTTAAAACAGTCTTAAAAATTATAGAAGAGTTATTTATGGGTCAGTTAGGTCAGTTCATTTCTAAATTTTTGATAAAATTATTTTACTTGATTATTTTACTTGATCAATCAGCTTATAAGCGTTGTTAAGAGCTGAAGCTTTCTCATGAAAATTTGGGAAATATATCTTGTAATTAATAATTTGTCGACGAGGAAAGAAGTTAATTCTCGCAATCGGTGGTGATCTGCTGCCCTGTTTGAAACCGGAAGAAAGGGCATCCGATGAGCAACGGAGTGCAAGTACTTAACCTTACCACGACTTTCGAACCTTCGATCGAGCGGAGTTCAAGGGAAAGGGTTATTAAAAGGCTCTCTCCCCCCTCCCCCTCCCCCTCCCCCTCCCCTTCATCACTCGAGCAGTCATTAAAGGCGGAATCGAATTGACCCACTGCATGTCGGTTGCGGTTCGTAGTGTAAACGTATATCTGTGCCTGCATCTATGGCAGCATCTCTCACCGCTCACACGCTGCGATCGAATTTATTATAATCATTCGGCCAGAGTATCGCGTACGCGCGTGTGTGCACGTATGATGATTCAACTCTCTCAAGATAGTTGAATTTCGCTATGTGAAATTTATAGGAAGCCATATGCTTGATCAATTGCTTGTAGAAAAGCGTACCTTTGATTAATGGATGCCTAACACTTCGCAAAACATTTTCATCTGTTGAAATTGCCTTTCTTACATTATGTTATACCTAACATATTTTATTTTACAAGGAATTCATTAGTCACCCTATGTATATCCTTAAAACTTTGGATGTTATCTGGGTACCTTATAGAAGTATCAACGTTTCTTACTCACCAAAAGGGCAAATAAATTACTATGAAAGTAAAGATGAAAAATCAAATATTTATACTATAAAGAATATGATTATTGATAAATAAAAAAAATTCAGAATCTTATCTTTTATACAGGAAATATAATATTAATTCAAAAAATTGAAACGGTCATAATGCTCAAAATCACTATATTGTAGTCAAAAGGATTAAGGCCCGATTCCACCAACATAAAATTAACGTTAATCTTGATTTAACTTACTATTTATTTTTTTCTAATTTTTAGGATTATGAAAAGATGAATAGTTCAAGTTAAACCGAGATAAAAATTCATTTTATATTGATGGAACTGGATCTAAAGCTCAGTTTCTAATTAAAAGCATTATATAAGAGGAAAAGCTTCAAATATTTATCTCGTAATGTCGTAATATTGTATAATATTATACGATACGCGAACTTCTTACCTAAATAATTCTCTCAAAGTTATGGAAAGATTACTTGCGCGCGTTGCCTTAATTCCTCTCCGTTTTTTGTCAATGACTGCATCCTCGTCCCGTAGACGTACGTTACATTACAGGTAATAAGGTAGAATCATCGGACGAGTGGATAATGGGCAAGAAGAGAGGGAGGAAGTTGGGAAGGCTGCCGTGGAATGATAAACACAGCTTTTGCGTGTACTTAAAACGCATGTGCGTGCCTGTACACGTTCGTATATATGTATATGTGCGCGTGTGTATGGAAAGAGGGAGGAGCGGGTAGGTAGAACGATAGAGCGCGAGGAAACCGAAGGGAAAAAGGCAGAAACGAAAGGGCGGCGTGCATGATGGGATAAGTGCACGTCTCTGACAAAATACCGAGGCCCGCTTACGCACACGCACGCACGCACGCACGCATGCACGCATGCACGCACGCAGACACGCGGAGCTCCTCGACCGATCGACAGTCCCCGGAGAGTCATATTTATTAATCATTTTTAGCGAACGCCGCGGCTTAATTCGCGCGTGCAGCATACTGTGAAACCGACAATTTCCACGCCGACCGATCATATTCGCGTAGAGAATTCTATCGGACCTCCTAATCGCCGCGCAATTTTTAACAGCGATGCATTCATGGGAATCGCGATCAATCGGCAGTCCTTGCCGCGAACCTGTTGCATCGACTTACGTCTGACACTCAAAGCGACAAGATAAACTTTTTATTACAGCCGATATATTCTCGAAGTGTCACACAAATATCCTTTAGGATTTTGAATATCTCCTTGAAAAGTCGGGAATGTATATTAATATTTAGATGCCATATCTAATTATTAATTTGAGTATTGAGATAATATATTTTAAGAGAAATAAAGATATACATTCGGATTTATTTCAATGTATTGTGGATTTTTATTACTACATAGGATAATTATTTTTGGTTTAATTCTAGAATGCTATCTCTATTGAGTGATGCTGTTATTTCGAGATGTAAATTTTACATGCAAGAAAATATCACTCTTAATTAATGCAAGTAATGCAAGTTTTTCATACATTTTATACTTTTGATAACAAAATATTTATATAATTTAGATTTTTATAAATAATCTAATTATATTAACTTAAGGAAAGAAAGACACTATTAAATTTAATCTTGAAATGATATGGAATAGGTAGTCCAATTCTGTTTGTCTCACTTAAATAAAACATAGCACAAAATAATAACGCAAAATGAACGCTGATTAAAAATTAAAATAATAATAATCACAAAGAGATTCAAATTAATATATATTATATACATATATATATAAAATATAATGAATAGAATTTTTAAACACTTCTCCACTTGTCTTAGTTTTTAATATGGCAGATTAGACTTCCTAATAATTGAAGGCTTTGCATTCAAATGTGTAACGTAAAATTTACAAATTTTACAATCAATTCTAGGATTATAATTGTAATTATAAATTGTGACAGATACATTACTGGATTTTAAGAATTTGAAGACAGACATTTTAAACAATTTATAGATATAAAAGATATTATTTAGATAAAACTTGTCTACTATATTTTGATTGCCTGCACGTAATTCTGATTCATTCGGCAGAAACGGAATTAGTTTTCACGATCTTCATGCTCATGATCATATCAAACGTAAAGTCTCGACTAACATCTTCTTCTCTGACAACCACCATTTGTTGAGTACGTATCATATGTTTTTTTGCTTCGCGAGAAAATGCATCGCGAACGGTATCGTGCCAATAATTATGCGCAACTTAAGTACACATCGGTGCTTAAGGACCACGGAATTGCGAAATAATGAACACTTCTCCGGGCGAATAATTAGAAAAAAATGTCATTAGAATCAGTGGTGGATGGCGTAGGCCAATTCCGTTGCATTGCGATGTAGAATTTTACAATTGCGTAGTCATTTGTCTTAAGATACATGGGACACTTTTCTTCTCTGTAATCAATGTTTCTTTTCTTTTTTATAGATATTGCATTATTTTGCGTCTGTTAAATTAACTTTCATTATTATGTAAATTTTTTTTTATAGAATCAAATTCTAATAAGAATGATTGATCATTGAGTTTTTGCATAAAGTAAATCTACAGAGACATTTATAGAACGATATATAAATATTGTATGCAAAAATATAAAATAAGTTCATGCATAAATCAATGGCACGCGATGTTAAGGAATTTATCGACTTTTGAATTGAAAATTTTTTTTTAATTGTGATAATAAATATTCTGTTTGTTAAAGTCGTAAATTGAAGTTATTTTATATTTATTATTAAACGCGCGGATTCTATATTTATTTGCATTTGTAAACAATTAAATGCGATTTTCAGTTATATTAATATAAAAATGTGATATTGATTTGTTAATCTCGTTACATTCTCTCTTTTACATCGATGATCGAATTGAATGCAAGAATATTGCACAAATTCGCGCGACAACATCGTAACGTAAACGAACACAGACGGTGATTTGAATGTTGGGTATATACGATCGTTGCGGATGTTGCATAAATAATAGAATTGTGGTTGACACTTTTACAATATCTATCATTCATGTTAGTATCAAGGTAACCACTCCTTTCTACGTCATATGCGCTGCTGCTCCGCATGGCGCAATTTCCTCTTAAGCTTCTTTAAAAAGCTAATGTGCTTTTTTTTTATTTTATACTATTCACATTCAGGTAATGCGCAGATAAATACGATCGCAAATTACATATTTTATGCAAATTCAATGATAATACAAGATATAGATATTCATTAGATAGGTATTAATCTTTTTCCAACACGGAAAAAACATATTGCAATTTTACTGAAGGTTTCTACCAGTTTAGGAAGGTATAGATCTGAAAACGATTTGGTTGGTTTGAAGTATCAAAATAATTAGGTAGAAATCTCAAGCACGATGAGCAATGCTGCAAAAAGTTTTGATATTCTAGCAACCAATTTGAGCGTCCTACATAATTATTTTGATAATTAGCAACAAAATTATTTTCAGATCTGTAAATCTATCTAAATTTCTAGATACTATATAATAAAAATTTTACGAATATA
>NW_017259198.1:434407-456090 GCF_001594045.1 Atta colombica
TGTGTCTTTAATTTTCCTGTTTCTTTAATCGCTGTATATAAAACGATGATTAAAGAGAAACTTAATACAAAAATGCAGAAGGCATTTCGCACGCTCGTAATAATTCTCGATGGTGAACATGCACGATAGCGTACGATCGGAGTTAAGATCCCTTTCCTCGCGGCCCTCTCGAAGGGACGATAACTCGCATTAATTTGACAGTTAATTAGCGCCGATCGGATCGATCGCGGTACGATTTGCAATGTACTTCCGCGATTAGTCTTTTTTTCTTGGAGTTACCTGCTGCGTTTATTTTGCCGTTTGCGATTCGCTATTAATTTCTTTATAACTAAGTATGTTGTAAAGATGAATACTTAATGTGTCATGTCTATATCAAGCTTATTCGCGGATATAGAGAAAACCTATTTTTACTTTAAGAATTAAATCCATATTCAATTAAGTTTTCAAAATTCTCTTTGTCATAGTAGATTTTTACACCGAGAGAAATGATTTTGTTATAGGAACAAATTAAGGGAAAGCAAATGTGATATTTGTTAAAAAAACGATTGATTTGCAAATTAATTCGTCAATGTAACAAATAATCAATAGTATTGCTAGCAAATAAGAGTCATATATATATATATAAATATATAAGTCGTAGACGGTTCTGGGTCTCAAATAATCCAGGATCTCATAAGAAATTAACTAATTCTCCTTATATTTGACTATATTTGGTTGGTTTCTTAAAACTCCACGATCATCTATGAATTTTATGTAAACGAACCTAAAGTCTACCCAAAAAATAAGTTAGATTGTATATAGTTCGCTTCTGTTACTAATAATTGGTATAGCAGACTAGCAGCAATCACAACAACAAAATTTGTTGTCACATATTTACCGATCACCGGTTAAAGGTACTAGTGACTTGCTAAATTAACAAAATCCTTTCTCTCAATGAATGAATTTTAATTTTCGATATGACGAAGAATTGCTATTTGCTATATTGCTACGTAAAGAAAGATAAAAACTTTGAGTCTTATAGGATTTATTAAAAAAATTATACTTTTTTCTTAAAATAATTCAAGCTAAAATAATTTTGGCATTTAGAATTAGAGATGGTGGTTTTCTTGTAAAAAAGAAAATGAGAGAAGAAACGAGGATTGATATCGATAAACAGGATTCTCGGCAGATACTCTTTAATTAATAAAGTTAAATCATCTTATCTCCCGGCTCGTCAGCGAATTTATTCGCTCGGCAGTGCACACGAGATTGCAAGATTTCTTCGATACGGCCACGCACCGCATGAAACTGTGCAGCCGGCAGCGCGTTATAGCAATCCTGAAAACTTCCGTCATCGCCCGCGGCGGATATTAAGAATGTCGTTGATTAATCCTACGTTGCCTTTTTTTAGTTTTACACATCGCCATTCTATAAATAAAAGATGCGGCTGGACGCGGTGGCGGCGGTACTTGAACCGGTGCGGTGGGTGTGCGCCTCTCTCTCTCTACGAGTCTACGCGGTTCTCCATTTCTACCCTCGTCCTCTTCCGCGTCCCTCTCGCACCTTTGCTGAGAAAGCACTCCAGCAGTAGGAAAGTAACGATCGCGGTTAGGATCATCGGAATTTCTGATCGGAGAAATTCCTGGGATATGAGAATGAATCAGCGTTGAAACGAACGTCAGAATCCGGGATGCGTTTAATTAACCTTCGCGTCTCGTGCTGACCTTATTCAACATTGTAAATCTAACTCGATTACGAAAATTGGAACCTTTCTCGTCGTGTGTTCTTCGTACGAGGTACATTGTTCGTTTTAATCCATGATACACACTCGGAATGCTGCTACGCGCTACAGCTTAAAAAGAAGAAGTTGGTTAAAGATTCTTACGTTAATTACATGTGATTTATTTAACAGAGTTTTAAGACCTTAATATCAGCACGATAGCAAACATGTTTATTGTTTTATTCATCGATCCAATCCTCTATTCAAACGCGCTCATTGCCGTGATCGACGTTAACAAATGATACCCATCACTGCGAAGATTAGCAATCCGACGATTATAAACTTGTATCGTTCGATTTCGGACACAGCTTGGATTAATGGAGGTAAATTTATACCTAAAGTTCATTCTTGAAATTATGATAGAAATGTATCAAATGATACATATGAATCATATTTATTTATTCATTATATTTATAATTATTTCATATATCTTCATTTAGTGGAATGTTGCTCCTCTTTAAAAAAAAATTAATTTTAATTCAATTTCTTCAATTTTAATTGATTGGTTAATGCATGCTTGCATTATGTTTTTTTTTTAAATTGCGACATAAAAATAGAATATTATGTCTTTTCTTAGACATTCTACTTTCATGTGCTGAGAAATTGCTACTTCTCGGAAAATTAAAATTGACCAAATTTATAAAGGGAATGATTTATTTGACATTTTTGACACCGAGTTCTGACAATAATTAATGTGACAAAGTAAATAAATGATATCGGAAGATAGACTGTGTGTTACATGAAAAATAAAATGTTCAGCTGATCATCATTTACAAATTGTCATTTCCCGCATGATTCAATGTTGACCTAACCCCTCTGGCCACCCGGAGGCGTTTGTCAAAAGTTCAATCTTTCAAATTGATTTACGATTGTTCTCATGAATGTGTACCAAACCGGTTCGGGCCTCAGGTACACTTAGTCAGCCTGAAAGTTGATAATTATCGATTCCTTGATTTATCTTTTGCCACGCACTGCCGCGTTCGTCATCGGGAAGCGTAACGGAAAAACGTGCGACATTAATAGTGATACGCTCGTGAAAAATTTTCAACCCTCACGTAATTATTGTTTTATAAACAAACGATCACGTGTTTCTGATCGAATAGCAAGTGGGATCTCGATGGCAATAAGATGGTCCTTCGATTTGCGCAAGCTCACGTATCCATATAAGTCTCTCCTCTCACTGGACAAATCATGGCTATTACTTTCCGATCACCCTGTACGTCCGTCTTTTTATTCAAGCACACTTCTATTTGCTTCATGTTTTTATTTCGTGCGCACATAGAGTCGATCCACGTGCACAGGGCTCTTGCATATACGCTTGTACACCGGGGACGGTAATGAACCGGGTTGCTAGCTCGCGCGCGCTCGTATTCGTGTAAACCAAGAGCACACACATACACACACACACACACACACACACACACACACACACACACACACTCGTGCAAGGCGAAATGTGTGAGACAGTGCACACGTAGACACGATACAAGACGAGGCTCCAGGCGCGGTCAGATTAATGAAACTCATGCGAGCAGCGGCTCTCAAGTCCGTAAGGTACTGAGAAGAAAGCGTTACTGTTCTTCCTCGATTTTCGATGTTACCTCGTATCTCGAAATGAGAAAAAGGAATGTCTTAACCATTTCACATTAATTTTCGGCGAGAAATGTTTTAAAAATTTATTTGAAAAAGAATAACAATGCTCACGCTAAGAAAAAGATTTTGGGAATATAGTATGACTGAAATTATCCATACGGATAGTATGATTTTTGTTCAAGTAAATCTAAAAATTTAAATACAGATCTGAAAATAATTTTGTTGGATCAAAATAATTCAGGGATGATGTTGCAAAAAATTTTAACGTTCTAGTAGAAAGTTCGAGCGTCTTGCATAATTATTTTAATAGGTACAGCAATAAAATTATTTTCAAATCTGTATCTAATTAAACTTTTAGATACTTTAGCAAAATCGTCCTTTCCGTATATTTCTTCGAAGAGTTTTTCTCTCTCTTTTTTAACCTAAATATGCGATATTGAATTTTGAGATAATTACTCGAAACATTGGACATGCTTTAATTTTTTTTATGTAGAAAGAACGATTTTGTTGAAATATTAAAAAATTTTAGCTACCTAGTTGCAAATCAAAAAATAAATTTGTTGGACTATAAAAATAATGATATATGTAGAAACTAATTCAAACTAATTGTTAGAATATCAAAATTTTTTTGTAGCATTATTCATCATATGTTTGAGTTTTCTACATAATTATTTTAATAGTCCAACAAAATTATTTTTAGATCTGTTTCTACGTAAAAAATATTTTGTTTCCTTCAGCAAAATGATTAGTTTTTTTTTCGTATTATTTATTGACATTCAGATAATAATTAAAGAAATTCGGCAAGAAATAAATGAGATTCTACACATTCTATACTCTAAAGCGGAAACAATTCCACAAATAACTGATGCAGTGTGCCGTTATGCATAAATTTTGAAACTGTGTATCGCATAGAAAATACTCAGATCAGCAAGTATCTACGCGATCGCGTGGAATCCGTCGTGATCGTTACAAATCTGCACATTGTGAGTGGTAAACACACGCTGTGTATCGCGTGAAAACAGCGAAAGGACGCGGCACATCATGACGGCACATGTAGACGTCTATTATTGTCTCGTGTATCCATTCTCAATGATGTGTTATGTGCAAACACGCCGCTTTATCTCGTCCGAAATGGGTCGGTAATTGTAATTCGAACTCGCCCGGGACTCGCCGTTACTCGCGCGAACGTAAATCACACCGCTGCAAGGATTCGAGATGTTCCGGGAACATCATTATCTGCCTCCTTATAGAACGTTTCGGCGAAATACTCGTAGAGCTGTTCTCGCAATGAGCTGGATGCGAAAATTCCAAGTGCAACCGCAATTGAAGTGCATTAAACGCGATACTTCGGAAACTAACTGGAAATAACTTAGAGAATGTATTAATAATTTTACCTTTTATTTAAAGTTAGACGCGATTAATATTCCTTATTCGCATTTCATTTTCATATAACATTTTTTAATAATACTTGCATTAATATTTATTTCTTTATAAGTCTTAAAAATATTTTATTGTGTGTGTGTGTGTGTGTGTGTGTGTGTGTGTGTATGTGTGTGTGCGTGTGTGCGTGTGTGTGTGCGCGCGCGCGCGCGTGTGTACGTGTGTGTGTGCGTGTGTGTTATAAATCTTATAATTCTGTTTTGCGGATTTTTGATCTGCAACGGAATCTTTGCGATCTCTGCTTTCAATTTACCTCCTTTGCCGTAACAATTTTACTTCGATTCGATATTCAGAAACGTTCTGCTTCAATTTCGAGAAATACCATGTTTTCAATTCTGACAGTCTTCTCTTAGCCGGAGTAAGCCTATGCTAGTATACGAATATGGACGCCCCTGCAACCATAACTGTATACTTTCACGTGGCCGCCGACTTTAATCGGAAGGTACTTAACCGAACCACAGTATAGAATTATAACCAATACCTTCTATTCCCATACTCGATGCTCGCTTGGAGAGTTTCCCACGACTTTGGTCTCTGTTTCTGCTCGACGTTTCCTAACGAGAGACAGACGGTATGCGAATTTTTGAATTTTATCTCAAATCCGGTCAATGAAGTGCTTGAAGCACAAATTTCACCGAGGAACAGCCAGTTTTCCTGTTATCGATATTCTCATTAGAGAATTGCTAAAAAATTATTGCTACTTGGACATAATCTCTTTTACAAGTATTTCTTTAAATCTGCGATATTTCATTGAAACGTCCGGTCTTGAGATTTTGAGAAATAGGGAAGTTGCATATTTCACCCGATTTCAAGAAATTAAAATTTTTACAAATCAGGGAATCTTGCAGACGAAAAACGAACGAATTCGATAAAGCCAAAAACTGTATGTAACCGTATTACTTTCGATCGATGCTGTATTTTGTAAATTTTCAACTTTTACAATTTATCACTCCTCACTTTTACAAGTTTTAAAAGCTCCAATGGATGAATGACAGTATGCTTCTAATAGTGTTTCGCTTTTATCGTGTCTCAACGTGACTTATTGAAGCGCGCTTCGATGATACTTTCTAACAATAAAGCATTACATTGTCATAACGTTCTCTGTGTAATTATTACTTGTACTAGTGATTATTATTCGCTTGTACTAAGTAATTTCGGTGCCGATTATCATTATGAATATTAGTAATCTCGTAAATACTGTCTCCGTTTTGCCGCAATCAGTTGTAATTCAGTAAATTAGATTCGTAACTATCAGTTGATTAATCTCTAGATTCTAAATCATATCTATCCATTAATTATTGAATGTATACACATAGAAAGAATGATTTTTGCTAAAGTATCTAAAAATTTAGCTAGATATAGATCTGAAAATAATTTTGTTGAATCTAACTATTAAAATAATTATGTAGGACTCAAACCGGTTACTGATCCGGTATAACAAAGAGCTGACCATTTTGCACAAGACGTGAAAAATTCAAATGATTAAAATCGAGCGCATCCTGTTTTCTCTTTACACGTCTTCTTCCCGCAATTCTTATAGTTGGAATCTTTACGAATTGCAGACGTGCACACGAACCGCTGCAAAAGCGAAGGAGGGCTAAGCCACGTGGAACGCCCTCGATCAGGAGGTCTCCTGCATCAGCGGGGACGAACTCTTCTCCGGTGCTTTGAACTCTCTTGAGCCAGTCGGACCTAACTGAGTTAAGAAGACGCTGTTATAGGGCCGGCTAAAGAGAGGGTGTTAACCTTCTCTCCCGCTAGTTCACCTGCGATAGCTACTCTCGCCGGTCTCTCTCAACGATACGCCATCGTTTTCCGTAACGTTTCAATTCGATACGCGAGTCCGCATCGCTTCCTCGTTGTCTGTGCCACAGCGCGAGTCGCCGAATTTTTTTATGGGCTTCGAGCATTTGATCGGCGTGCGAACGGACTTATCTCCTCTAGAATACTCAATGTATTCGGAAGCGATGGGATAAGCTACCGCGCCGAATGATCGAGCAAGTCTGTCTAGACGTTAGATTGCCGATCTAACGCGAGACGAAGCATGACGTGAGAGGAAAGTATGGGATATTAATTCTTCGACTGACACGGCAATATGACAAATTTCACGAGTCTGGTAGAACAAATGAAAAAATGGGTAAGAATAAGGATAAAAATCGCATTTGATAAATTTATTAGAAAGTTTTAATCAAATTTTTTATATCTGTAGCATAAAAAATTCGACAAATTTTTTAAATACTAAATTACTTATTAGACATTTTTGCTATATTTTGTAATTGAAATAATTGATCGATTCCTTCATTTTTCATTTCTGTTAGTCTCTGCACAGAAGGGATAGATTTATTGAAGTATCTAAAAATTTAGCTAAATACTTACAAATCTGAAAATAATTTTGTGGATCATTAAAATGATGATGTAGAATATCGAAATTAGTTGCTAGAATGCTCAAAATTTTTTGCAACATTATTATTACATGGTTGAACATCCTACATAATTACTTTGATGGTTCAAAAAAATTATTTTCAAATCTGTATCTAGCTAAAGTTTTAGATACTCCTGTAAAACCGTTCTTTCCGTATATATTTGAATTACTTGTCTTTTTAGATAATAGGAAATGGAGCTTGCCTAGAATTTAACTATTTCTGAAGCAAATAAGTTCGTTCGTAACTCTTTTTTCCGCAATCACCTGTCTCGAACGATTCGAGAAGGCGAAGCGAATCTTCACCCTTTAATCGTCTCTAATGATTGGCTCTTTATGCGCATGTCAGAATTCGAATATGTTCGCATGTGCATGCTACTTTGTGGCAATTGACAGGTTCTTAGATAGAGGCTTTCGATAACATTACGGACCCATGTTTCTCTCTACTCGTTTGCGCACGAAGATCGATTAACATGCCGCGATCAACGATGAGAACGATGATATTTCGATGAATTTGATGAAGTAACATCCGGCTTGTACGTGTGTCTTTTCATACGTTGCAAATATGATGATTCATTGTCCGAAGAATCGTCTTTCTTTATGGAAAATTCTCGCCGCGGATGTATTAAATTTAAATAGCTTAGGTAATCCTTAAATTTCTCTGACGATTACGTAAATGGTATGAGTGATATCAATGCCTGCATTCAGCAGAAAAAGTAGCTCTCTGTGTGTGTGTGTGTGTGTGTGTGTGTGTGTGTGTGTGTGTGTGTGTGTGTGTGTGTGTGTATGTATGTGTGTGTGTGTATGTGTGTATGACTGTTGTAAGATTTTTTTAATATGTTTGATTCTTGCCTCTTCCTCAATGGATCTAATATGTATATATAAACCAATTATACTAAAGAATCTCATAATTTAAAAATTTTTTTTGCTGAACGCATTGATATCAATTGATTTAGTCGATGTGGTGAATAAAAAAAAAACAAATAGGATTTATTTAATAAATTACACAACAATTTTTTATTAAAATTTTTTAAAGCTGTTTTAAAACTGTATATTGATTTTATAGAAATTTGATGATTCAAATCCGAAAAAATAATCTAAAATTTGCTCCATCACCCACAATTTTTTGACAACAAAAAATTAACTCTTAGAATTATATTTTTAATATATTTAAAATAGATTACAAAAAATTTACAAAGATTATACAACTCAATTATACAAACTCGATTATTTACATTTAAGTCATATATGAAAAGCTTAGTAATTTCTTTTTCTTTTGCCAAAGAAATTGCATCTGTAGCTTTTCCTTTTATGCTTTGCTTTTCGATTTTCACAGTGCAGCATCTGGCAATAATGTCTCATTTCTCGTGGGAGAGTATATAAATTTTTTCACCATGCAGTGTTAAATCCACATTCAAATTTTGTAGCGTATAAGAAAATTAAACGTGTAAAATAATTGTGTGACACAATATTTTTATTGTGTTTTTCAAATTTAACACTTATAAATGTTATAAATCAAAAATATAATCAGATCATATGCTAAATCAAAAAGCAATATAAAATTGACAAAATGAAATCTAATAAAAAATTAGTTTTAAAAATATACTGTCATTTTTTATTTCTTTAATATCATTTTTTTCAAAATTAGTAATAGCCAAATTTGGACAGCGTATTCAACAAGCAAGAATACATTACAAACATCTAAGATTAAAATAATTTTGTCCATGTTGCCCCGTGTTATTAATGCTTCAACATCTTCGTGTGAAAAGATCAAATTTCACAACACAAATATCGGTATTTATTTTCCACCATTGCAGAATATCTTGTTGTGACAACTGTCCGTTTCTACTTTTCAACTCGGTTTTTTCGAAATTCTCATCCTCGCGCTATCTATTGCGGATTTTAATATCTCATCCGTAATCACGTGAGATCTTTGTACTCTCGGTAGGATCGGCAGAAATTTTCAAGCCGCGAGTTATCGACGAGCAATTTACGTTATTGGCGGCTGAATAGTCGGAATTTTAAGCGCAATGCACGGAATCTCGTGTGCCGGTTTCCACGTTCTGTATTTCGTGTATCAAGGGACTCTACATCAGACTAGGTTAATCCGGTTGGCTATAGTTGGCGAGGAACCGAGGTGCAAGGAGAGAGAAACAGAGAGAAACTTATAACCAGAAAGCACACAGAACTTCTCTCCTGTGTGGAACGCACGCGAAACGAACGGTCATGTATCCGCACATAAATGTGTCTCCTAGCGAGAGAGCCAAGAATAGTGAATATGTCGTATGGACCATACAGCATTCTGCACGGATTCAAGCACTAGGTTCTACCGGTCAGAACAAACCGCTTTGCATCGATATTAATTGCTAAATTCTTTCTGTCAAGAAGTAAGATATATTTCAAAACGCGATCATCGATTTGTCTCTCGAAGGGTTTATTTATTTGAAATATTTTCTTAATTCTAATCGTATCCATTCTGAAATATCCTTAATTGGTATTCGCGGTATTCCAATGTACTTTAAAATAATGTAATCTTAATGTTTAAAGTTAATTAAGTAATAAAGTAATTTATGATTTTTTATTTTGAAGATCAAAATCCGAGGAATAAGATTATATAGCTTGAAGTTTTATATTTATATATATATATATATGTATAAAGTTCTCAAAGCATTCATTATTATTATAAACAATTTCTCACAATGTTGAAGAAAAAATGTCCAGATTCATTAATTGGAATCGCGAATACAATTAGAGTTAATAAAATAAAAGTTAATAATCATTTCTTTAGACATCTATCGGAAGTTTTTTATTAAATAACAAATTTTTATTTAATTTTATTTAATTTTAACTTGAATAAATTATTTTACTTTCGGTTCTGTTTCTGAATTATCAAAATTTGTCTACCCTTGCTTTCTCTCTCCATTTTAGATTATTTTAATTCGATATATTATAACATAAAAATGCAATTACAATCTCATCATGCCCTGTTATTTGCAAACATTACAAATTGAAGCTATTAAAGCAATCAAATAAAATAACTTCATGTTTGCTACAAAGCTACACATGATTCACTCATACTTCAGTTAAATACTTTTAATGCAAGATATAATACGGCGGTTTCATTAGCTCGGTAGATATTTAACGCGAGACTTTAACCTAGGTATGTGAACTGTCAAGAAATGTACGTGCGTGTGTACGTATGTCTAGTACGTGAAAATTGTTATATAGCACACGCGTGCGGAAAGTCCATGCGAAATGCAAATCAAGGTTAAAAAATACATAGTAGCTGGATACTGAATGTGTGTCGGAAAAAGTTATACAGACACGATTCATGTGATGCAAATTCAAATAAATAAGATAAAATTACAGATAATTAGTCAGGTATTAATTACACTAGAAAAAGAATCTAATTGAACTGAAAGTTTGATTAAATCTTTCATGATTCTAGTTGAAATATATGATAATCAGAATTCTAATTGATATAATCAGAATGTTTTAGTTCTCTTCCATCTTCAATCAGAAATTGTTCTCAGTATCTTTTATGTTACATGATTTTCGCGAGATCAATAATCGGTTGCTTTGTAAAAATATGCGTATTTTTAATAGAATAGTTAAATGTTAATACATTTATTGCTTTCAGACATTTGATAGAAAACTTGGCCAACTTGAACGGCCTTGTTTCTAGCGTACACAAACTAGGAACGTAAAGTAGGACATGGCGCGATTGTAACTTTAATTATTCACTGGCTTGTGAATTTCGTCGTTTAAACTGCCACTTTTTCAGTGCCGCGATGCACCTGCATGATGCACAAGTTGCAAGTGCATCCCGTATATAGTATATAAACCGCGTTTACGCTATCTTAAGGGTAAGGCTCCCTCAGTGTTACCGCAAGAGTTCGTATCGCGTACATTAATCTTTATTGTATAAACTTCGTGTACCTATAATTTCACGTTGCAATTTGCTGCGTGAAGATGCATAAGTATAATCATGTCTTGTATTTCGCGGCAAAGTGTGCATTATGTATTTACGTGTACATGCCATCTTTAAAACGAGACAGATAACATCGCTTTTTTTTTAATTATATGCAGCTTAAATTCTTGTGTAACAGTCCATTTAACTTGTATATAATACTATAACTACCAATATTTAAAATATTGAAATATTGTAGCACAATCTTAATTTTAGCATTCAATGTTTAATTGAAACGTTTAATTGAAACGTTTAATTTTTTATGCTGATAAAAATTATTATTTGCTTTCTCAATTTACTTTATTAAAACTTGCATACAGTTTATTTTATGAAAAAAACGCAGATTAAAGCTTTGTCGATTAAAATATCTAGTATAAAGCGGTTCTGACAAAACGAAGAGAGCGAAGAGAGATTTCTTTATTAATACAGAGGATTTCTACTAAGATAATCTTATATCTTAATACACTTTTTGGAATTTATTGACGCTCGTTCTCGTCGTAAGATCTTCAATTACGCACTTTGCGTACGTGGCTCAACTTTTTTTATGGCTGCGTCGATCTTCTTTCGTAAACATTTGAAAAAGAGTCTGATTGCATTGGAATTTTATATAGTTGAAAATGAATAAATTAGAATTTTCTGATTTCCGTTATAATTCTAGCCAGAATTCTGATGATATGATTAGAATCTTCTGGTTCGTTCATCTCCAAGCAGAAATTTTTCTCGGTAAACGTACAACGAACAGATCTCCCTAACGAGGCGGTATTTCAACAATTAACCATTACTGTTGTATCGCGATCTAACGTCAAAGTACTCGACGGAAATCATCAGCACATCCCTCGTTTCGATATGTAACGCCTCAGCAACGGTTTTCATTTCTCAAACGAACAAACGAGTGACCATCGCGCTCGAAAGTCTCGCGAGTATGCATCCATCCCGCGGGGATATAGAAATCCGCACCCACGCGCGATCTTAAACGCGGTTACGTACTGGATGCTCGAGACACTATGTACTATGTATGATATGTACGTGTGCACATACAGGCTTACAGACGCGGCCAAGTGCACCTCTACATACTGGTATACATTGCACGGTGTACGTTGCATACACGTATGTAACACACGGCGCGTCTGTGTCGGGAGAGGAGACCTGGCAACTGGACTCCCCCTGAGGGCCTACATAAATCAGAAACTCAGGTTCAGGCCTAGCCCGAAGCACGGCCAAGTCAGAAATTTAGATGCACCGGGTGTCCCCGAAGTAATTTCCCCGCGAGGCAAGTGAGTGGCCTACGGAATTGGAAATTAGGACGGCGCACTCACCCCCTTTACTCCCCGCGCTCCAGAGTTTCGTACGATAATTTCAACGCGCCCTCGTTGCCGGTCATAAATCAACCGACGGTGGGTTAGATACATACACTCGATAGAATCGTGTACGGTGACGCTGCTAATTTTTTGCTAGATATCTCGTTATTTGTGCGTGTAACAATAAATTGCTGGCTATATGAACGTGTACTAGTGAACTTCTAGTTCATTCTAGTTCATTAATAATGGTATCAGTATATGGATAATTAACGTTATCTCTGAATAATTATTAAAAACTTTCTAGATTCTTTGGAATAGAATCTACTCTAAAAGAAGTGACCCAATTTTCAATCTTTAAGAATGAGATTTCACTCTTCAGAGAGTGACAATTTATTCTAAAAGAATAGAATTTTAGAGAGAATGTGTGATAAACTTTCTCGCGTTAAAAAAAACTTCATTTATTCTAATATCATTTGTAAATTATTGCACAAAATAAAAATCATTGAACAATCAAGAATTGTATATTGAAATGAGAACTGTATATACTTTTGCATGCCTTTATTTTATTCGCATTTGCTTAGAAAATTGCTCGTCGAACACGTTTAACCAGTTCTCACATTTCGTCCGACTTTCCTGTGTAATTTCGCTCTCATCCGTGTTTTATGTCTGACGTTTCGTAATTTTATTCTAACCGCAGGTCGCGATATCGAGATGTTCGATACGGTGGTGATCTCCATCTCGATTTCACGCAGCATTGATCAGTGGATGAGAGAATAAGCGTTGCGGATTTAACACTGTAGTAAAAGAAAAGCAGCTCTTTGAGCGTGTCGAAAGACACATTCATGAGATAATCAACGACGCTCGATATAAGTCGTGCGATATCAACTCTACGAAGACTTAGTATATTCATAATTTCTGATACACTGTACACAATTTAAGACCGAATAACGAATCGCGTTTTATACATTCGATTGTCATACATGTTAACAATACGCTGTGAAGTAATAAAAAAAAAATGTTATCGATATTTTTATATGAAAAAAAGAGGTATAAAAAAACATAACGTTTGATCTGATAGCATCAGTTATTATAAATTCCATATTAAAATTAATTAAAACCACCGCAGCATAGAAAATTCTTTCGAAATTAAAAGAAAATTTTTCAGCGCTTTCTGAATTATTGATTACGACTACGTTATTTCCTAATGATCTTTCGCGCAAACGATATCTCGGTAGACTGCGGACGAGTTCCGCGAACGCGTTGCATCTAAGGGATAAATGCGGCGACCACGTGTATTCGTGGAATACGTACATCTCACCGAAAGAAGAAACGAGATGCGCACGAACATTCTGCTTTTGCTATAATGCACGGTTGTAATGCATCGTTGTGCCCATGCTTGCCACCCATCCTCTCGCCATGACGGATACCGTTACATTATCGTCGGTATTGCCAATAAATGCAATTGTCTCGGCTCGACTTTGTTGCCCGATCGCGTATCGTTAATTCGCGAAGTACCTATCAGAACAATCTTTATATATCCTCTGTTACAGCCGTTGCATGTGATAGAGATTCATAATTGATTAAGAGAGCTCTTGCCGGGAATTGAATAAAGACTGCGTGTTTAGAATTTTTAATTTCGAGAAACGACTCTTAATAATAAATTCAAGTAATATTGAAATAATTCTGCATTTATCGGAAATTTTTGTTAATTAAGATTGCCTTTGAGATTAAAATTATGCAGCGAATATTATATACGACTCGATCAAGGAATGCTCGAGTCGTCATATCGTTTAGATTTGATTGTTTCAAATAAATTCACATTGAAATATATAAGCGCTAAGATTCACTTTAATCGAAAATAAGATTATTTCTTTTAACCGATTTATTCTCGTTGGTCTAATTTTATATATTTTTATATAATTATTCATGTATTATATAATTATTTCATGTTTCCCTTTCAAACATACATCTCTTTCTCATTATATATTAAATGTCTTCGTTATTAACCCGTATAAACTCCAAATTTTCATCACTGATTTGCAAAGAATGTACGTTTATCAGATCACTCTATGCTACATTCGTTGATCTCTTTGTCCAAACATCACTTACATAATTACCAAAATCTACATGGCTATCGCCATGTGTTTCTGCCAATGTAGAACTTCTAGTTTTAAGAATTAGAAAAAAATAAGCTAAACTTATAGTTAATTTACTTTGATTAGATTACAGTTAATCTACATTGGGCATTAGTAGAACTGGACATATATTAAATTGCATTTATGAACCTTTCGATAAATAAACAAAATATAGTTGGATAGTAACCAATTAAAACGTTAAAAAAAAGTTAAAAAATTAATAACTTTTAAACGTTAACTTTTTAACTTTTTTTTTTTGAGTTAAAAAATTTTTTTGTTTCTTTTAAATAATCTTAGAAAAATAATAAGATATTATAAGATTAAGGACATATATTCATAATCTGTTCATATTTTAAGATCATCTTAAGTAATTTCTTAAGATGCTAATACAGCCCTTTAATTGGTTTATGCGGTTATGCTTTATGCCATAAGCTTTAGTCCGGATCTACAATAGGTATTTTAAGCTTTAAGTCATTAAGAAATTGACCATTCAAATATTCTTCTCGTATTCGATTGTAATTGGTCAATATGACTTAAGACTTATTAAAAATTAATCACTGATCTTATATCTTCTCTATGTGTTGGCTATTTTTTTAAAGTTATATAACTTATATAATTATATCGTTATGTGTTATATACTTATATCGCATATGAATAAAAAAATTAAAAATTTAATTTACTTGATAATCTATATTGTAGTTATTTAATCTCATTTTAAGAAAAATTGGGACATTTTGATTAAAAAATAATTTTTTTCAAAATTAACTTTTTTTTTTAACTTAAGTTAATTCAATATTGACTTAATTTACGTTAAGTTAATTTTTTATTCCTTTAACTTTTAACTTAACGTAATTAATTTTGTAAAGCCATTAACTTTAGCTTTATTCAGTTAAAAAAAAAACATTAACTTATCCAACCCTGAATATATCTAAGCAAAAAAGTTTGGTCGTTCAATATACTTGCAGAGAATTATAATCATGAGTGAATCGTAGAATTTGCATTTTATTATCAGAACACTCTCGGAGGAAAGTCCGTCATCAGGATCGAAGGGATCTCTCGATTTTTTCGCGCGCGACTTTCGATTTCGAGCGACGGTGCGCGCGAGCGGTCAGAGGGCCACGGAAAAAAAAGAAAGAAAAGAAAAGTAAGAAACCCGGAAGGCCACCCCACATCTTCCGCGAATTTACCGGGCCACTGACTTCTTCGTTCGTTGCATAACGCTCTTTCTGTCGGCGGACAACATCGTCGCGGATGAGAGCCGCTGAATCGTGGTGTACCGGTTGTTCCACTCGTGGAATGCGGACCGGCGCGCTGTGTGCGTGTTCATATTGATGTGTACACACTACATACACAAAGAGACACATACAAACAAACGCATAGTGCTGTAAGCTATTTCTGCGGCACCCCGACTACTCGGTTCAACTTTTGTTTAATGGATTTAATCCATTAAAAGCCAACATCCCATTTTGGAAACAAGAGTTTTGTGTGTTAACAAAATTTTACAAATGTTACAAATGAAACGATCTAACTGATAGGTAAATAATCTTTCGTACGCTACCTGGTTTTATTTTCAAGTCACAATGCATACATTGTAATAAGAAACACAAAAGAGCCTGTGTGCCGCAGAGTTATTACGTTGCTGTATATATGCTCGCGTGCCCACACGTGCATACAGACGAGCGAAAGAGATAGCTACGTGTGCACGTTTCACGTGTGCCGCAGACACAAATATTGTTATTATTGTTTACGATCAAAGAGGAGGTGCATCTCTGGCGTGCACGGTACACGGCGCGGCGTTCGGTTTTAACTCACGTTAAGAAAGCATTGTTTGCATTTCATTGCCTATGCGCCTTTGCGTAACCGCAATACCGCTGTACACAAGTCCCGACAATCCTTAATTCTAAACGATGGACCGTGTGACAGAGATGCGAACACCGAGACGAATTTTTAAAGAAAAGACATTTTATACATTCGTGAGAATATAATTATAGTAAATTGTATAATTATGGTTACTTGCTCAGATTTAAAATAAAATTTAATAACGTGACTGTTATGTATATTATTTGAGATAATATTGTTGACTTCTCTAAAGCAAGCGGGCGTGAATAAATGAATGAATAACTTGGTTCAATGAGCGTGACTGAAACAAATTATTTATTCGTGTTTGTTCGCACTAGCTTGCTTGGATCCGACTCGAAAGAGAATTACAACAAGAATTACATATATTACATATATCTGAAGGTATTGTAGCGATAAATTTATTAGAGACAAACAAATGTTTTCGAATTATTATAAATAACGTTTATCGCGATCGTGCGGATATAGAATACGATAGAATCTATTATTAGTAAAATTGTTACAGAAATAAAAAGTCGCAGATGTGTGTACATAGAGAAAAAAAATGTAACGATAGAAAAATTACAAATAAAAATAAAAATTAAAAATGAGACGAAGAGTATTTCAGATGGCAAGGAAAAATTTCCCATAAAATTTGATACAATTCCAATTTCTCTGCATTATTAAATCGATCACAACCGGTCTGATTACGACACATCAGAGCGACGATTCGATTACTTCGCTCGTAATGCTCGCGTGAATTTTCTAGCGCGCATTAATCAAGGGTAATGTCGCAATCTGTCTTGCGGTTAGAATTTTTTTCGATTGGCCGCGCCGTGCGGGTACTCTCTTAATAGACACATTAACTTTGTGTCGGTAATCGACGATGGAAATTAAATCTTATGTTCCAGTTATAAATCATCCGAGTAACGTGTCCTCGAGCGCTAAATAAAGGACGCGATTATTCATCCGATGAAGCTCGAGAAGAATCATCGAGTAGCGCTGTAATCGATGAATCTCCTGCATAGAATATTCATAAACGTGTCCCGCAAATTTTAATTGATTCGCTCGAATTATCGCGTCTAGTATCATGTTGTTTATCATCAATATCGCAATAAAATCAAATTCTTAATTAGTACGTAGATTTTTTTCTTTATATTAAAGAGAAACTTTTACATTTTGTGTGCAGCTGCAGGCATTTATAAAAGCTTTTTTACAAATATTTTTTATATTTTTATTAATGAACTAGTTTTTGTTTATGATATGCGATATGCTTTACTCACTTTTCACTTATTTATTTAATTTTATTTTTGAATAATTTTACGTTCTATTTTCTGTTAATAATTTATGATTTATATCATCGAAACTTCAGCGATTTTAGCAGCACGAAACTATTATCGAAGAACGTAGAATGACTGTATTACTTACTATTACGTAGCTACTTGCAAACAATCGAAGGAAGTCGTATCTCATAAATATTACAGCGTTGATATTATCCGTCGATTGTTAGTTGCGATCTGTATGCAAATTCGACCGCTGCATGTTGCTACTACCTTCCAATCGAGTACTCGATATAAACAATTCTCTATGGATTAACTATGCTGATCTTGGCGCATCAAGATTTTTATGTATTTTAAATTTGTTATAAAAATAGTAGATATTTATTTCGATATATTCAGATTTTGAGTAATTTACTTACGTTTCTTATCAAATTGTCCTCCATCTGGTGCTTTGTATTTATTTGTTAACAAAAAATTTTTTTTTTCACATCATTGTTTCAGGATTAGCTATTTTCAACATTATAAAAATCAATAATAATATTGACATATTACACATTGTTACGCATTATCATTATCTTGACATATTACTTGTTATGCATAATCCTTTAAAAATTGAAACTTGTTAGACAATTTTTGTTATTTAAAATATTACAGTTTCCTTTTTACATTTTTAAAAGCAAAGCATTATATTTTTGTATTTTGTTTTAAATGTAAACAAATCATTGTTTATAGTTTTACATATTTCGTTCATCTATACATTTGTATTATATATATTTTATATAAATGCAAATGTAAACAGACGTAATACATAAAAACGAAATTTAATTTGCTTTCTTTTTCCTTTATCTTTTTTCTTATTGAGTATTATCTATTAAATAAGTAATTGAAACAGTACATGAAATCACATAAATGTAACATGAATTGGGTATCAAATATACGAAGAGTTTTACTAGAGGATGAAAGCAGCATAAAACGTCGGATTTAAGACGATTTCAATTTGCATCATAAAAATGAGATTAAGAGGACTAAATAAAGGGATAAGCAACGAATTCGATGCAGCTTGCGACTTTTGACACGCGAGCGTTTCAGCTTAGCAAATTTATGATTTCCTCGAAATCTACAAGGCGGAATGAATTTAATTTGCATATTCAGGTGGAAATCTGCATAATCTTAGTTCCTGAATATTTTTAACAAATCGAAAATAAATTGAAATGTGAATTTCTTACGTACGTTTATTTCGATTTATTAAATAATATTAATTTTGTATAAAAGTGCATTGTGCTCATCTAAATGACTCAATTGATAATTTAAAAAAATTAAAAATTTGAAGTTTAGCACATATTAATACAATAATTACTTAATTCATGATAAAATTGATGTTTAATAATGAAATCAGTGTGCTTATAATAAAAAAGAAATGCAACATATTTAGTAGTTGATTCAAATGCTAAAGATTCTCGGCTGAACGAGAAACTGTTAATTAACATGATGAGTTTGCGCACCTGTTTTCAAACAGCTGCACTGTTTTTTTTTTTTTAAAGAGAGCTATAGAATGTCAAACCTACAGTCCTTACGAGATCCTCGAGATCGTTGACTTCCCAAGTCATTATATCAAATCGACAAAAACTTAGGTGGTTTAAGAAATATATAAACGTCACGATAAGACGTTCTTAAACATATAATCAAAGATAAGATTATAGATATATGTTATAGATATATGTGCGAGTCAAATCGTAAAAGTATTAAAGGGATGATTCATCGACCGATTTTTCTCATGTAGCTATTAGATAATAGCCAGATTTGAGGTGAATGATATATGATCTCGCTTATCGCAGCATCGTTTACGCGATGCCTTCGTCATAGTCACAGGTTTTTTTTTTATCGCGAGTTTTGGATATTATATTAGTCACTGTTAACTCTCCATTGGGTGCATCTAATTTTGCATTCCGTCAGTAACTATATTGGTCTGAATTGTATAAAAATCTGATAAAATTCTTATATACTTGTGAAAAATTTAATAACAAGTTTTACTAGTATATAATAGAAGTCGAAATGTGTTTTATTACTCATTTTTTACAGATTTAAATTTATCTGACAATTTTACAATAAAAAAAATCGATTATTGCCTTCAAAATCCAACATTGCCAATGGAGAGTAAATAATGTAATTCATTTAATAAACTGTATTAGATGTTACAGCGTTTTAAAAATTATTTTATAATTTAGAAAGATGTGTAAATTTTCTAAATTCTTTGGAGTAGAATTTCGTCCTCAAGAGTGAAATTGAAACAGTCTTAAAAAGGAATGGCTCCATTTTTTTTTGTCTTTAAGAATGATGTTTCACTCTTCAGAATGAAATTTATTTCAAAAGTTTTTAGAAATGAATATCTAAACGATATAATGAAGATAATTCTGTGTTGCATAAATCATTGATATTACGAATGATCAGTTTTGAACTACATACACACAATATCTACTCGATTTTAAAAAATTGAATGTTTCTTAACCATCCTCGATGCATTTATCCTTTCAGCAGTTTCTCGCGAAGGACGTGATAGCGCGACGGACGCGCGGCCGAAAAGGCGGAAGTGCCCATTGACGACCATGGCGGCGGGAACGTGCCAATTTGCCTGAGGGGATAGTATTCGTAGAAATCCGCAAGGTGAGTCTTTCCCGGTTCCCTTACGCTTCCGAGCTCGGATGTACGACGTTATTAAGATTTCAAGAGATACGGGAAATAAATTAAGCGGATAAACGGTCGGAAACCGTCGTGAGGCGAGCTTCGAGATAAATCGAGTGGCGGAAGACGAAGACCTATGAGAGATAATGGGGAAGGGAGGGTAGGTCGCGTTTTTCAGACTCGCCTGGAGTCAGCCTCTACATCCCAGCCGATAGCTTCCAATAGCGAGAGCAAGATAAGCGTAGCGGTGCAGCCGCTTCGTGAAGACACCGATCCTGACCAAAGAGGAAAAGAAAGGGAACTTCCGCGATTAAGATGTGCAACGAGGCACCCATGAATTCTCTCTGTCTAGATACATATCTGATTTGGCATTGTCACCGTCGATAATCCGCTCGTCCTTTTTTCGCGAGGAATGTGCCGAATGGAGATGTTAACTCCCAAATATACACGCAAGGAAAAAGATATACGCGGATACAGCATAAACGATCACTTCTCTCTCGCTTTCAGATAGATTTAAGAATTTAACAACCAATTTTTTTATAAAAAAGAATGATAGAAGCCAATCTTATATATATAAAACTCTTTCATTCTTTCTCATAAAATAATACGAATGAGAATAGAATTGCTCGGATTGAAGTATTTAGCGTTTAAGTATTTAAAGTTTTAAAGAGTTAAAATAATTCTTTGCCGATAACGATCGTTAGATAATCTCACGATTATTATTTATACAGATCTCAAATAAAGATAAAGCAACGTATATCGATCGGGTAATGCTTGTTTCTACATTAACTTTAATCTTGATTCAATTTACTCTTTAAGGCCCTTCCCTTTTTAAATCTAAAAATTAAAAAAAGATGTAGATATTATAATAAGTTATATATAAACCGAGATTAAAATTAAATGCATTAGTAGAAACGGGCATAAAAATATAATGAACGTTTTATTGCTAATCGAATTGCATTTTTAAATCCGCGTGAATGCATTCGATGAAGACATAATATTCGTATAACAATAACGAGAGAGCATTTAATCTTGCATTTAATTTAGCAGTCACATTTTGTGACATATTTTGTCGCCGAGAGTAAGTACTCGTAAGCATTTCTACTGAAATTCGGCACTTTATTGCATACAATTTCAAGTCAATTTAATGTCAACGTTATTTCCCTGACGACAGCGATTAGTGAACACAAATCTACGTTAAAGTCATGTAAATTGATAAAAGAAATTATCTTATGATTGCTGCATATTGCGAAGTTACAGATTTATATATATAT
>NW_017259198.1:456190-465654 GCF_001594045.1 Atta colombica
GATTATTGAGTATCCTGACATTCGCACGCGGCATGAGAGATTACGTCGGAGCAGTTCTTTGTTGAATTCACGGGAAACATGAGTGAAGCTGATAATTTCTATTAAATTAACTGAGGGAATGTTTTTCTTAGATACGCTCCAGGAAGTTAAATTGCATTAAATAAAATAAAATGAACGTCAATATTTCTGCTTGAAAGTGGATTAATCATAAAAAAGCGGCATTAATTATAAAAAAATATGTATAATTTAGATACCATGCAAATATCATTTTTTATCGCGTTTATTCAGCTGAAGTACATAGATTTATGATTTATGTCTGACAATCTTTATATTTCTATTTGAAGCTAATTTGTTATCTATATATTTCTATTTGAAGCTAATTTGTAATTCTAATATTAAATAGAATTTAATATTAAACAGAAATGAATGGCAGAATATTCTGTTATACATTATGTCTGTTATATCTTCTTAAAAAAGTAGTTAATGATCATTACATAAATTATTAATTAAGTTATTATTATCAAGCAGCATTAAGAGCAACTTTATTATGAATGCGCGTTGTCGAACTGTTTGAGTTCTATTTAATCTCATCATTATATGATATTTTAAAAGAACTTTCTGGGTGTAAAATCAGTGGATCCTTGGTCCATCGGCTATGGGTAACTTTCACGATATGCATGGGCCTCGTTTATCGCGAGGCCGTAACTTATACGTCACCCGTTATCTGGGTGCGCTTATTATGCATGTTATCGTCTCTCCCTTCGACGAGGAGAGAGCCATAAATTTAATAGTCCCCGGTGTACGGAGGAATCTTCCTTCTTCGGCATGAAAATCTGAATCGACCCTCCGGGACTCGATTCCTGACTCTCGTTCTTCTCTGTCTCTCGAATTTCATAATGTCATTTCATAAGCCTATTTGTATATGATAAAAATTTCTGTCAATATCAATTCATAAAATATGATTATTTCAGAAAAATTCAATTATATGCATTTGGTTAGTCAGAATTTTTATACGACTCTTTTAATTTCATTTAAGGCATTTCATTTTATTATCTGATAATATTTTCGATTATCGCGAAATATTCTTATTGCCTAGATATATTAATTTAATTATCTTGAACAATTTGCTCGCTATTAAGAATTATTATCGCGTTGAAAATAATTTTTCGCGATAAACGGAGATGTTTCAAATTACAATTTATATGCATGTGTACGTGCGTGTATGTAACGGCTTATGTATGCAAAACTATAGTTATCATGCTCCATTATTTGTAACAGGGGAGCAGTTCAGCCTGTGTCGGACAGTGGAAAATTTCGCGCTGATCGTGACTCGTATCGCGGAGAGGAAAACAGATAAATTGTTGCGAGCAATTGCGACGCTGTGTTTACGCGGAACACGAGGAAGCAAAATAAAAAATCGACCGGGAAATCAAATCGTCCGTCGCGATAACGACGATGCTGGGCGACGAGCCCGACGTCATCGGTCGGGCCGCCTTCTTATCATCAACAGAATTCTCGGTTGCTGTGAATGATATGGCAGTCGGCAATTTTTCATTGCCTGGCCACGCTTCCGGCAATCGCAATTTCCCAACCCTTTGATGTCGTTTTATCTGACACATTTCGTTCTACTTTGATCGAATAAATCTCAAGATATTTGAATAATTTTATGACGCATATATTATCGTTATATAATAATTTAGTTTTACAAAATACTTCAGATTTAATCCTTTTTCCAATCTCATGAATTTTTCTTATAATGAGTGTAGAACTGATACGAATATAGAACTAATGTTATGAGATTACAGATATTGTCTGAGAGATTAGTGATACCAATTTTTAAAAATTCCTATATTTGAAAGTAATCTAATTTTAGATCTATTTTGCATTAAGACAAAACAAAATCTAATAAAAATTGGATGAAAAATATTCTTACTACTTATTTATTATACCAAGTATTTTCCACTTTTCCCACTCCTAAATAAAATTTTTAATCAATTTAAAGCAATTTTTCCTCATCGAAACTAACAATATAAAATTTCCTTGCTATGGTATAAGAAACCAAAAACCAAGAAAATATTGATACTTGAAATACTGTAGTTATTTAAATACTAGAATTATTTAAAGGCGAACATTAATAAATTAAAAATTAAAAATACATTGAACGAAAAGTTTGTCAATGAGAAGCACTATGATGTATGTAGGATATCCTGTATAGCAAGATAGCAGCAAAAACGAGATTGTCTTTTTGCAAGTCACGTATTGCATGTCAAATCGATGCTAAGTGACCAATAAAACCGTGGCGACCGTACCGATTAACCGGCATCGCCCACATTCACCGATAATGGACACATACGTTTTTCTAATTACCTGTACTGAAATCGCTCGCCGTCGCGCCAGACCGAACTCGCTTGATGCCTTCTCGTCATCTTTCTCCGTCTGAATGGCGAAGGCGATTTGCTACGTGAATTAAACTAATAACGTAAATGGCCTTGAGGCATGCCTTCTTTGCAAGTGCAAGGTTCTCTCTGTAAAATTTGATTTTTTTCAGTCTGAACTATTAATATTCTTAATATTCTTTACATCGTTCGTGTAAATACTTTATCACGATCTTATGGATATAGAAAGATACAGAAGATCTCCAATTCAAGTTGTCGTATTAATTTTTTTTCAAAGGCAGAGAGTAGGAATTGAATGAAATATTATGTCACGAATAATTAGCTGCACAAATGAATGATCAGAAAACGTTAGAAAATATTTTAGTACAGAAACACCGGGCGATTTTATAAAGATCCACGTTTTTTAGTGCGAGTCTCTGCAGAAAAGTCTTTCCATTCGAGGAGAGACAGGGGCCCATTGATACGTGTGTCCACCGACGAAAAAGAAAGTTTGTCGGGCTGATGCCAGGTCGAATGGATAAAGGCATTATTGTCGATTGTCCTTTCACAGTAAATCGGCGCAGTTATTCCGCCGAATAAAGACGGAACGAGCGATTTCCGTTAACTGGCGAACGATACCAGACTTCGCCAGTTATTTCATTAGCGTTGTGCGTAAATTTATTAATTTATGCAATACATATACAAATATGATATAATAGATAATCTTCACTTTTTGCATAACGATCTCTAAATGACAACGATCGGGTCGTGGCGACCATACGTCGTGGTCCTACACACGCGCGCTTAGTGATTAATTAACCGGTTTAATTAAACGTCTAATTACCACTAGATACGGATCTTCATCGGGATAATCAGGCATGAGGACCGCGACTGCGAGACGACGTATACGTATTATATACGGCATAGTGATGCCCGATACCGGGCTCTCGGTTACATCCATCCGCGGCTATATCCTCGTGTTTCGAGACATTGGAGAAGATGCCATTTTAACGTGTATTAGAGTTTCCACAATGCCCTCGTGCGCGGCTATCATTCACACCCTAATGAACGTGAAATCTCTGAAGCATTACCTCGCCCATGAGAAAAGAACGTCTAAATTGAAATGATTTTTAAACCTTTCAGGACAATCTTTTTTTCAGTGTATTTTTCTCAATGATTTATTAATGTACACATATATATGTAAGCTACAACTCACGAAACAATATACAAATGCTATACTGTTCGGTTTCAAAGGAGTAATATAAAAGTAATTCAATTCTTTGAGTTAAATAGTCGTAAAATAATATTTTCTTATTTTTAACTTCCATATGTGTCAAAACATAAATCAATCATTTCTAAGGTTAGTCTTAAATTTAAAAAGTCCACATTAACATATGCATTAGTACAATAAATAATAAACTAATTTGAAATTTAATTACATTTTCTTGATTTAAATTTTTTAACTCCATTGTTTTAATTAAATTGACATATCGAATAGAAGCAATGCAACCCATAGAAATGATTAAAAATAACTCAAATTGAATATAATTTGACGTTAACAGTTGAAATTAGCAGTGTAAAACTTTTGATTTTAATTTTGATCTAAAAGAAATGAGAGCCGACACAAATGATTTGTGTGATAGTAAAAAAAACGTATGTATTAATAATCATGAACAGAGATGAACCAAAATTAATCATCTTCAGTGTATGAGTAACAATTATCAAAATTCCAAAAAACTTCCAGTTATGGTCTTTCCATGATAAAAAGTATGATAAACTATCGTCGAATCATCATTAAGTTGTCAGAAATAAAAATTTAAATATCGTCTGTATTTTTATAGAATACTCAAACCAGAAATGATAATTTAATTTTTTTAAGTATCAAATCAATAATGAGAAATGGAAGGTAATCAAAATATTAAAATTAAAATAAATTATCATTATATTTATTGTTCATACACTGAAGATGATCCAAAACTAAGAGTCGAAACGGCTTACTGATTAATATATACATTTTTATTACACACGATTTATTTATTACCTGTGTCGGCTCTCATCGGCATCATTTCTCTTTGATTTAATCTTGAAGCTTTTTCTTAATTTTATTATTGTTTAATTTTGACGATAGATTAAAAGGAAATCCCAACATTCTTTATGACAACTGCCTAAAATTCAAGCGTGTGCTTAAAGCATTTATAAGTCTCGCATTGTCCATTGATCAATAGAACACAGCATCCAGAAAAGATGCTCGTGATTCTCACAGCTTGGCTACTCTCGCGATACGAACTCTAATATCTTCGAGGCCGCTGGCGGAATTGTCGGCCATTAGAATACCGATATTGCGTGGAAAGAAGGACTTGCGAGGTATCCGTTTAATGGCTCTTTTGCACGCTTAAATAAATAATTGCATCATGATCGCGAAGGTAATTATCCCTGTGTACGTGCACGAACGATGGGTGCCGTGCGTGCATGCGTGCGCGTCTAGAGTGCATGTTGCGAATAATCGTCACTGCAAAGAAGTCGTAGAGCGAGAAAGAAAAGGATAAGAGAACCTTTTGATATGCCCAGGTCTGCAAAATTGCGATCTGAAAAGAATGCAGATAAATTGGCGTTTGTTCACTGTCAATCACAGATCCAATCGCATTTACGCTTCTCGCATATGTATCTTCTTCCTCTTATCGATGAACGCATAAGATGTGTTGCACACGGCAGATCGATAGAGTCTCATGTCCGTTTCTCTCGAATTTAATCTCGATTTAATTTATTCGTCATATTTTATCTAATACTTTTAGAATTAAAAACGATAAAGAGTAAGTCGAATCAGTATAAAAATAAGTATTAAATTTGCAAAGATAATCTATCAGATTTAAATGGATCACCTAAAATTGAAAATTAATAAGTATATGCTTATTTTCACCGATGAATTAACTTTAATTCTCTCGCTTCAACTTACTCTTCTTTCTTTTCTAATTCTTAGAACTAGGAAAAGAAGAAGAATTAGAATTGAAGACCGAGATTAAACTTAAACTATATTGGTAAAAACAAGCCTAAATATTAGAGTTATATAAGAATTAATGTCCATTTCTATCAATGTAGAAATTAATTTAAATCATAGTTTAACTTTATTATTTTTTTCTATAGTTATAAGAATTAGAAAAGATTAAAGAGTAAGTTGGACAGAGAATAAAGTTAATCTACTTAGAAATGGATACAAGTATGCACAAAGTTCATTAAACCAAGACGCTAAAAATAAATGGGAAGATGTATTAAATGGGGGTATTAAACGAAATCGAAAGGCGAAAAAACAAAAGTTTGCTCGGATGTATCGGTTCTTCACCGTCCGCTGATCGATTCATGCAAAAGCATCATGAATTACCGGCGGTACGCTAACTTACCCCCGCAGACTCTTTCCATTCCTCTTCTCCCCCTTTGCTTTCGATAACGTTGCATTATGAAATAGCGTGCAACAAAGTTGTACGGTGCTGTACCGCCATTACCGCTAATTCCTTAAGTGAGCGATGCCTCGCTCGATCAAGGCTTTTTCGTTGATCCTTTTGGAGAGTCTCCGTTCTCTCAAAGCCTCGTGAACGCTGATACGCGGTTATTAAAGGTCGATCTACTCCCGGCTCATCGATCTCCACCGCCCTCTCCTCCTACTTCCCGAGACGTCTGTCGCTGCCGATTTATTCGAATTCCATTCCTGATTTTAATTATCTCGCTTTTCTCGCTCTCGGAAAGGATACTTTCAGTCGGTCGCAATTAATTCGCGTAAATGTACGTACCACTTTGGTTTTCTCGCCACGATTTATTTCTCACCGTCATTTCCATCTCCACCTTCATTTCCATCGATTTTAATTGGCTCTTCGTTTCTTTTAATTGCGACATATTTCTGCGGGCAGAAAATCGATATAATTTCAATTGATAAGCGGAATTGAATTTTTATTTTCTATCGAACGGGTCGTAATTACAAGAGAACGAAAAGTTGTCTTTGTGATTTAGAAACTTTAAGATCTCTTCGTGCGACTATCATTTTTTTATTATACGTGTAATTTGTTAAAGAGAAATAATATTAATTCTTTCTCTTTCTAAATTCTTTGGAATGAATCTCGCTTTAAAAGAATGAAATCTTCAAAGAAGTGAGATTTTGCTTAAAGAAATTTAAAGAGTTAGGCCTTTACCTTTCTATAAATTGAATCTATATTTTCCTTTTTCGATATAGGAATGTCATGAAGAAATCCTGAAGATTTTTGGGATTCCTTCAGTGACTGGTATTTAATACGCGAAGTCCCATCTGTCCCGAACCTCACCGTCGTGGCCTGTTAGAAAGACTAATAATTAAGGTAATGGCTACTTCTCAAGTGGATTTCCGTGTGGCTCGATCTGAACGGCCTCCTCCCGGTCGGCCGATTACGGTCACGAAGGACCCCCGCCATTTTGCTCTCAGATCCCTTTCTGTCCTCTCTTTACCTTCTTTGTATCCCTTTGAACAGGAATAGGCTTTCTCTCTAACTTCTCTGTCTACCCCCTTTAATAATTGTGTATATTCATCGCTGATTTTTGATCGATCAATATCGCTGTAATTTCATCCACCCTTTTGTCGCGACGGCGATTTTAAATCGTGATTAGATTCGACATGGATGAAATAGTCTAAATTTTAAGTGAGAAAATTTAACGGGGACCAACATTTGTTGGGGAGCATCGAATATCAGAATGAACTTATTTTTAACTGAAACAACTGACTCTAAGATGAAAATTTTTTAAATATTATCTTACGATTAAAAGCAGCATCGAAGCGATACAAAGAAAAAAAATGTATATTCCATTTAAATGCTAATTACTGTTAATAAATATCATTTATTATTTAAATATCAATTAAAGAACATTAGTTACCTATGGTATTTTTCTCGGAGTTATTTACGATGGAAATGGACGATTTTGCAACATTTTAGCAATTTATTATAGATAAATGATTGAGAGAGAGACCGAATTACAACGCAAAAGATTATAAATTGTTTTCGAATACTCGCGAAGTCAGATAAATTCGTTTTCCGACTAAGAATAATTGCTGTTTATGTATATCTCAGAGACACGATAAAATTCTCCGACTGAATGAGAAGAACGAAATTTGATAATTCGTGTTCTGATCGACGCGTATTGCAAGCTGGTCGCGAGATTGGTGTTTTTTTACGCGACTTTTTTTTTAACAACAAAGTTGATCTATCGAACCGGATAACCGTCGAAATCAGTAAGTAGTCTTAACTGTATATTCCGGTCTCTTAAGCTCCGCGGTACTTATCTCTGTTCTAAATACTCGTGAGAAGACATTTATGCCTAACGCTATCTCAATGACTTTGTTTTCTCAGTTTTGTATCGTCCTCGTTTACGCACATATGTTGTATTATCTTCCGATGGTGCGAAGTAAAAACTTTGGCATTAAATCAGTCGAGACGTTTAAAATAATCACTGCCGTTCGAACGCATTACAATTTAAGATTTTATTTACCATTTTTCGTGACTGTTATTTTTGGATTGTTATTTTTGGAACGATTAATTATTTGCAAATCAATGATAATCAATAGCGAAAAATTAAAAAAAAAACGTGATTTAAGAAGAAAACAATTGAATTTTACAATTTTAACAATTTTTTTTCTCATCACTTAATTTTAATGCAAACAGAGAGGAGAAATATTTCTATGAGCATTTTTCTTGCTGTTATTTTTTATATTCTATAATAAAACACATGATCGAAAATAATAAAATTTGGAAGATATTTATAAATAAAAAACAATAAAATACGTAAAAATGCCAAATAAAAATATGTACAATAATATTTGACCTCAATTTTTCCATATTTAAACAAGTAAAAAATAAGAAACAGATTAAAAAACAAATGTCTTATTTTACATAAAACGATGTATCTCGACAATACTAATCACATGAAATCTATATATAGCCTCATATCGAAATCGAATGTTTAAAAGATGACGGAAGAAAGAAGATCCCGACAACGAACAAGAAAGATGAGGACAAAACGACAGGCATGGTCGGCAATCTGGTACAATGGATTTTGAAGAGTATAATTTTCGTCGGCACACAACAATGGCCTACCTACCTACCGCGCTGTATAATCTCATCGTCCGCGCGCACGCGGTTCTAATTTTCCGCGCATCATGGGAATTCTTGCTCTCGCCGATCGAAGGATCGCGTTTTTCTCAATTTTAAGAGGTTTTAACGAGCAACAAAATCTTGTTCCTTTAATCGTCACTCCATAACATAATAATCATTCTCCAATTGAGCGTAATAAAACATTGAAGTCTAAAGGTGACTCTACACGGTTGATAATACTGATCAGTAATATTGAATCAGTAATACTGACAGTACGCATCAATATTTTTAGTATTTTTACAACCTTACACGATCAGTATAATTGACAATATAATTTTACTTTAGTTTTACATACAATACCTATTGCATTGGATCCTAATAATAATAAAGCGATACTGATGCTCGAGAATAAAAAACAGATGATCAACAATATTCTATGTCAATTCATCAATATTAACACTCGATCAATAATATTGTCGGTATTTGTTAACGGTATTATTGATCATGTAAGATCATCTTAATGATACCATTTTCTTTTCCAAAATATTCAGAGCTATGTAATTATAATATGCAATAAAATTATTTTTGGATAATGCTGGATCTAATAGAAAAGAATTGTTTAATATTTGATGAAATTTTTCCTGATACACCTTTGCATTAACAGTAAATATATATTTTTTATCTTTGTTGCACTCTCCTTAATAAAAATTATTATTATTATATAACATAAACATATATAATTACACGCGTAACAAACATTAATATACTTTAAAACACAATAACACTCTAAAAAATATCGATATTAACATTCTTGATACGGTTTCGAACTTCTGGTGTTTATATCAATATCATCATAGTGTGGATTTAAAACCCATGGTGTTAAATCCACATTATATTGGTATTAATGTTGGCACAAATACAGTGAGCATTATATAAATATCGCTATTTTTTAGAGCGTATATATATATATATATATATATATATC
>NW_017259198.1:465754-468345 GCF_001594045.1 Atta colombica
TTGAATGTTCAACCTTCTACGCATACTTTTTACACGTACATTCTCTATCATTGAAGTAGATACCATAAATTAAAGCAGATTCGTTATACAGTTATTTATTTTTAAGCTCGAAATATCTCGAGAAAGAAGATTAAATAAATTTGCCTGTTGCTCGCTTTTCGAAGAATTGGTTCTCAGTATCTGGTACATCCAAGCTTCGAACGCGATAAATTCAGTTCGCGCGGAAAAGTACGGCCGGCATTAATCAACGACGGCGAGTATCGAGTGTTAAAAGCTGTCCGAGAGGGTTAATACCTACGTCCTTCTCTCGCGACCAAAGAAATATTGCTCGATATTGCGTGGCAAGGCAAGGCGAGGCAAGACGAGACGGCACAGAGTGAGAGCGCGCGGTCCTCTTGATCGTTGATCAATCGATCCCCGCCGTAAATCGTCCAGGATCGATCCGAGGAACGAGAGGGCGTGCCGGCGAAAGAGTTGCTCCGCTTCTCCGCCCGATATCGCACGGGCATCGCGATTCGTTCCGGCGAGGATCGCGGAAGATCGCTCCTTAATCTGATGTAAAGGTACTTCTTCTTTCCCGAGACCCGCCCGTCGGTCTGTCGATCCGTCCATATAAGATCTCGTCGATAATATTTCCTACGCGCCTAATCCCACCGTATCTCGTTCCCGAGATCACCCTCTCTTTGCTGCTTGCAGCTTCCTCGAAGGTGGCTGATGTCTCAGGGTGGAGATCCCGATTCTTCGATCAGTCGTGATTACCTTACGGAAGGTTGTAGTTCACACTGTCATGATATTCATTTTTACGAGGACTCATTGTATGTATGCTCTTCGCGTGGCAACCGGTCTTCCGAAAGAGTGAATCCTTTTAATCTCTTGATGTTTATTTAAAAATGTGTCTTGATAGGATAAACTTTTATTTTAAAATAGTCTATTTTTACGTTTGACAGCGTCACTTAAATTTTTACGCTTATGGATTCATATAGACTGTTTCTAAATATGGTTGATGATGTTTCGCCATATAAAAGGTACATCTCGTATTTCAAAACGATTTTATCACGCGGCTTGAATCGAATAAATAAGTTTAAAAGGGAAAGGAAATTAACATGGACTTAGGTAGACTAATGATTTCAAAGAAGCGATGCCTCCGTTCAGATAGCTAGAAAAGAGAACGTGACTTCGTATATATTTGAATCGATTATTTCAAGGAGAGTGTATAAGCTTACTTTAGGAATGAAAAGGGAAGAAAGAAAGTACTTAATTGCTTATAATAGAATTGAATTATTAGTACATTCTTCCTCCTTGATGATTGAATAAGTCAAACTTTGCCGACGTTTAACCAAAAATAAAATTAACATTCCACGATAATCGTTGAACTAAACTTTATTTCCAAAAATTAACGAAGATTAGAATTAGTTAATTGGAGTGATTTTCCTTTAAAATCTTTCGAAATTTTAGCTACGATAAAAAAAAATAATCACAAAGATAATGAGCTAAGATTAGACGCTATATTAAACGACGCCAATAAAGTCCACTTCAAGCTCTCAATCAGAAAATGATTTTCTTTTTTACAGACAAGTTTTGTTCGAAAATTTTATTCTATGTATCACCATGTGAAGTCAGTATTTATATCTCTTTTTATTCTTATTCTATGCGCGATCTATGATCCAGATTGAGTCTGCAGCTGCTTATTCAGGTCTTTCAGGTATCTCTTGCTTCTTATTGTAAAAATATACGCAAGGTGACCTCTCTCCATACATCTACATATATTCAGATGCTATCATCCTCTTCTCCATTCGGTCGCTTTTTCACAAGAAGAAAAGATTTTCAATAAGCATCCTTAATTATACTCGAAAAGCATTCAATCGTGGAAATAAGATTCAAATCTTATTTCATTATTAAGTTTTGAAGGTTTGTATAAATGTTATAATTAGTAGCTTAAATTTGTAGAATCAGTTCAATTCACCAGCTTATGAAGATTTAAATTTTTTACAAAACGCTTTTATTCACGTTCGAACGTTTACAAACATTCTTTATCGAGTATCTTTTGTCTTTCATCTATTATCTTTTTTTGCAAATAAATTAATGTTATTATAAATGTAAAACTTATCTGCCAAAACTAATGAACAAGTGTTCTTTATGAATTTGACTTGCAGTGATCTAAACTTTTCGACTACCCCGTAAACAGACGCTCCCACGAAATACCGCCTCAATCGACTGACCGTCGATACAAGCAGAAAGAGTTAAAAAAAAACGGAGTTGAAGCGATTTCGATTCCTAAGCCCTGCCGACAGTACCAAACATGTTATTTTCTCGTTCACGGTATCCCGATATCCGATCGACCAGCCGGCCCCGATTGGTCCCTCTTGCATTTTAACCCGTCCCACCGCATCCAAGAAGCCATCCAATCACCGCGCCGGCTGATAACAGAGGCCATAATTAACGCGATTTGTTAATGAGCGCCGGGACAGTCGACGACGACTGAATGAAAACTGCGCGGACGAATTTAGTTGCCGCTCGGCTAGATTTTGGATCGGTAGTCGTGAGAGATCGATACGAGATCTTTCTGTTCATTCTGTTATTCGGCATATATA
>NW_017259198.1:468445-489519 GCF_001594045.1 Atta colombica
ATTTACGAAATGTCAATGATCAACTCACAGACAGTGATTGAGTGCAAGTCGCATTAAAACATGAAACAAATAATTTTTTATTCTTAATCTTGATAATAGAAGATTAATCTAACTTAAAATCACATAATCGGTAGGATGCTTATCGAAATGTCAACGCTCGATAGAAGACATTTGTAAATTGTAAATGAATTCAAGAACAACGCGTGACAGATATTTAGTGATTCTGAATCTGAAAAATATCAGCTGAAAATAAAAGTGAAATAGAAATTCGTTGAAATTTTCCTGATGAAGTGCTCGCAGAATTTCAATAACGTAATGTTTCGATAATTTAGTATATAATAAGAATTACAAGAGTTTGGATAAAAAGATTCACATTCCTGCATACATCGAGTGCGCTTTGTCTATATTTATACAAGATATATAATCTAATTTATATATCATTAAAGATACTATTCTATCGCGTTTGAGCGCAATAATTTCTCACGGATATATTGGATAGATTTCATTAGAAGAAAATCAACTAAAAAAAAGTAAGGTAAGTTGCTGCTACATAGTGCTTAGAATGAGATATATAAATTATTTATGTCGCGATGATAATTTTAATAAATTTCTATATTTAATCTCGGTTCGATAAATTCATAATCTGTTGTGATCATTTTCGTCTTTTATTTGTATACCTAATATATTATAACTTATTATATTATAACTTATTAAGTTTCAACATAATTCATGTGATAATCATGTGATAATAACACGTACAAACAACGTGTCGCAATACGTCTGGATGCGATATCGCATCACGAGAAATTGATATATAATAATGTCGCGACATGAAAACTCACGCCTGAGTGGTTTTCCATGAATAATATTCATAACATCAAACAATTATATCAAATGCAAGAATCACGCGATAGTGTCGGTTTCTTGCGAATTATGCGTCAGCATAGCCGCAGTCTCCACGTGACTGTCCGCAATCGAGCTGGTTCATCTCATTATTATATGAACAGCTGCTTGTGATACAACTAATTACACATAGTTATTTCTCCTGCTGCGCGCAATAATTACGTAGACGAGAGTATTTCGTAATGTCCCGCGTACTTTTACGTTCGTTCAGCATACCATTCTTAATTTCGCTAACTACACGTTTAAGTGTAGTATCAAACATTGCTTTTTCGACGTGGTAGTCAATTTCGTGAAAAACACTAGAAAGATAATTGTCGCGCAACCAAAGTTTGCACATTCTAAAATAAAAACATCCTTTTGAGATTGAGAAATTTATCTAAAACGGCAAATCTGTTAATCTTGCAGCAAAAAGACAAAACTATTGTCAAGATACTTCTTCTTTTTTTAGAAAATTCTACGTTCTTATTTACTGCCAAAGAAATTATATTGTAGCTAAATACAGATTTAAAAATAATTTTGTTGGATCATCAAAATAAAATGCAAATTACGTAAAAATCTCAAGCATGCTTAAACAATGTTCTTGATATTCTAGCAACTAATTTAATAATAATTCGTCCTAATAATTATTTTGATTTTCCAACAATATTATTTTCAAATCTGTATCTAGCTAAATTTTTAAATACTTTTACGTAACCGTTTTTCCTGTGTATATAGCAAAATTTTGAGCGTTTTGTTTTAAACGATTTTATAATTTCTTTGTGCTTTTCAAAATATGTCATGAAAAGTATCTAGAAAATAAGATCGAGTTACAATGCTAATGAGGGACTGAAGCTTTGCATAAATCTCTAAAAGTTCTAATTACTCCGTTGCTACTCGGCCTGGAATAGATGGAAGATTTTCACGCGGCGTACATCGCTTTTGGAACGAATCGCAACATAAAATTGCTCCTAGCGAGCAAGCAGGAGTGGTATGCATCGCATGTCGCATGCCATATAATTAAGCCGCGATATTTCCACCGAATACAAAACATGTAATTATCTCATCTGGATTATAGTACCGTGCTCCCTAATACCGAAACCTACGTACATTGTATGCGGTTCGCGGGTAAGATACCGCCGGGCTAGTTCGCTGCAATTTTCCGTTTCTTCGTTTCTAGAGCGGCGCGGAGAAAACATGAGATATAATTACGGATGTTACGGAAACAGCCATTGAAGTTGAGTTAACTGCTAATGACTGAATGCAAAGTGCATAAGAAATTATTAGAATTTATTTTATATACGCATGAAATCGCATTTGTTAATTAATCCTCTTAATTTATTTTATTTATTATTTATTTCATTTTTATTTTTTTTTTAATTATACCAGTTTATATCTGCTCGCAATATCTTATAAAAAAATCTCATGATATACATATAATATTATAATATAATAATAATCAAAAATGTTGCAGCGCGTTGTGACTAAAGAAATAATAGATTTATTTATTCAGTAATCAAAAAAACATTTTTTGAAACATTCCAACAACATTACAGCAATGTTGCTGCAATATTGTTGGAATGTTTCAAGATGTTTCTTATTTACAACGTTTACGATATCAAATTTCAGCAGAAATTTTGTTAAGAATCAGGAGCTTAACATTTTTCTTGTATTATAATTAAGCTCGCACATCAATAGTGACAAAAAATTAAAAATTATTATGGAAAAGAAATATGAGTGACTCGCGTGGCTTTTGCCATCGTACGTATTTCTGCGTGTTCGTAAAAGCAGCTGCACAACACGCGGCTCGGGGGAATCTATTTTAATCCTTGCTACGAATCATGCCGCACACGAGGACATTGCAACGAGTTTTTTGCGAAAACCTCATATTTCTCGCGGCGTTCCTTTCGTTCTGCGAGCGCCGCCGACATAATTGGCGATTATTCTGTATTTAAACGCATGGCGCGCACTTTTCGCAGAGTCTGTCTCGTTATTTTTAAATAAAAGAGAACCCGTTTTTCGTCGCGTCATCATTCCAAACTTCCACAATCTACGATCAAAGGAAGACTGATGACAATCAATCACCGATGCTTTAATCAATGATTTTTTTTATTAATAGCGCTATCTATATTTAGCGTTATCTATATTGCAAGAAGACAAGGAGAAAGTACACGATTAAAGTTTTTAAAGAGACACTCTTATTCAATGTTTATTACTGTTCAATAATTGGATTGTTTTTTGTCGAAGATTTTTTATTTTTTAAATTTAAATCTATTAAATTAATCGATATTACAATTAACCCTTTATAAGTACACATATTTTTACTTATTTCGTAAACACACTGAGTTTTTGTCAGGTCAAAGTTTTTTTATTGTTCTAGGCTTTTAAAAAATCTAGAGAAATTCAAAATAACTTTTCAACATTCTTATTAGGAATTCACCTCGATAAGGTGAATTAGTGTTTTATTATTGACTTCAGTGCTATACTTATAACTGATGTAATCATCAACGAATATTGACTGTTTTTTAATAACAACACATTGATTCACTTTTATAGATTATAATTTCTGCAGATTGAAATGCATTTCAATTTACAGAAAATCAAAACTTCTAAAAGTGAATTTCACTGATGATTACATCGTAGTTATAATTATAACATTGAAGTTATTGATTCATTTTTAGAGAGTACATTGCCAAATATTTATTCAACTCAAATGTTAAAACGTTTCTTTAATAAAAATTTGTGCCAAGAAATTTGAGTGAATTTTGCCTGAGTCAAAAAAGACCTCGTGTCTACAAAGGATAAGTAATGTCAGCGTTACGATATCGGGTTAACTGTTTATAACATAATATAGATAACAAAGTTCTCCGTTGGCAATGTGAAATTTCGCCTTTCATCCACAATCTGTTTTGAACTTCAACACAAATTTTTATATTATTCCAAACTGTATAAAAATCCGAAAAAATTCTTATATACTATGAATACTTTAATATCAAGTTTTTACTTTTATCGTAAAAGTTGTATTTTATTTATTTTTATACAGATTTAAATTTATCTACCCAAATCCACAATAAACAAAAATCGACTATGTACTTCAAGTCCATTTGTCAATCTCAAATTAATTTGAGCTTAATTAATAAATTTTAAGCAATTTATTTAAACTAACGGCATTTAAATCAAATAATTAAGGAAAGGCCCAATATATAAAGTATTGAGGTTAAATATTTGGTGTGTAATAATATTTTTAAATATTGATTCTAAATCTACATCTCTCAATTATATAAACTACATCGCTCATTGTCAGACTTGAAACACAATCATAAATTGAAATTAAAATAATAATATCACAATCAAATTAATCGTCGATAATAATAACATTACCATCTTAAAATTGTTAAACAGTAAAGAACTTATTGCTTATTGGAAACAAAAAGCTTACTGAAATGTGTATTTAGAATTTATATTAAAAAATACTAGGTATCAAAAATCTTGCCTCAACCTTTGGCCCTTTTCTTACTTATGTGACTTATTCATGTAACTGTCTAGATTATTATTGCTAACGGTTTAATGTTGCGATTATTAATATATAGGTAACAACCATTGGTGAAATGCTCGCGGAACTGACAATACAACTTCGAAATTCATCGTTATTCTAACTAACTTTGTCATACAATACCCAGCGCTGATCATGCGTGCGAGATATACCTGAAAACTTTGTTGTTAAGATCGAAAGACGATGATTCTCTTCCACACGAATTTATACTTGATAAGCCAATCACGCACGACGTTTAATGCTCGTCTGTTGCATACATGAAAAGAACGGTTTTATTAAAGTATCTAAAATTTTAGCTAAATACAAATGAAAATAATTTTGTTTAGAACATCAAAATAATTATGTAGGATTCTTATAAACTGATTGTTAGAATATTAAAACTTTTTGCAGTATTATTATCAATGCTTAACATTCTACATAATTATTTTGATCTGTCTAATCTAATAAAATAATTTTCTTATTTTCAGATCTGTATCAAGCTAAATTTTCAGATACTTTAACAAAACCATTCTTTCGGTGTGATAACTACTTTGCTTACAGTTGCCGAAAATTAATGTTAATTTATTTTATTTTATTTATTGTGTATATTAGAATTACATTTATATTTATATTGAAAGATATAGAAATAACCAAATACACAAAAGATGAGGCATCAGCAACGAATTACTGTTAAGCCTACCAAGCGATTTTAACAGTAGATAGATAGGTAGTTTGAAGTATAATATGACAAGATAATGTATGATATATGACAGAGCTTACATATCGAGTATTTTCAATATAATGCGAAAACATAAAACAAAATATTCATAACAATAAGATTGCAAAAAGAAAGAGAACAAGTCGCAATTAACTGTGATTTGATAATGAAAATGAGCTACCCTGTTGCGAAAAGAAGATATGGAGGAGGAAAAGCGAATAGAGCAAAGTAATATATTATAATACTAGGTGGATATGTAGAAGAATAAAACTCTGAATTTGGCGGAGCGATAGAAATGAAAGAGGATAAGGAATTACTAAGGTAGTGATGTGTGCTTGGAATGAAACCGGCATGGAAATTAAAGTATAGTGAATAAGATTATGTAGGTAAACAGAAGTATTAGAGCGGAGAAGACGATAAACAAGACAACATAAATAGAGAATAAAACGTTATTGAATTTTTAATCACCCAGAACTTTGATACTTATAATGGAGAAATGTGTAAATTATATTTACGGATATTATTAAAAAAAAACGGAGACAGGAATTCTGTATACGCTAGAATACATTGAATTAAAGCCGGTTGAGTTAAAGCCGGAATATAAACTATATACAGCGTAATCGAATAAGAAAATTACAAGGAGTTGCGATATAAGGAGTTTCTGTGAGATTGAAAGGATGTGATGAAAGGGATATAGGAGGTGAAGGCGTAAGAAAGCCGACATTTGGTAATGATATGATCATTAAGTAACCACGAAGAATCAAAATAGCTCGAATAACTATTTTTATAGTTAATGATCCATTCGTTGTGATTTATGACACGTGCCAATTATTTTGCAAATATAATTTATAAAGAGATGCATGTCCCGCAAGCAGCGAAAACTCGTTGCGATCTCAGAAGACTTTCGATTAACCTTAACTTTTGAAGAGTATATACAATTTAGTGATATAAATATTACAATTTGAAATGTAGTTATCGCTAATGATTCATCGTAAAAAATCAAGTTACGCTTATATTCTAAACGTTATATTAACATTTTTTTACAACAAAATAATGAGGAAGATATGTAGGGGCAACTTAGAGGAATTCAGTAGAGAGTGTGAGATACATTTTTCAAACATGTCATCTTTTCCATTTGCTCATCAGATACATTTTTCAACGCACTTCCTGAATAAATTTGGACTTTGTCTTCGATAAAAAAATCTCACACGTCTATTTTTAATTTAAAATCACGTGAGTCGACAGAGAATAAGATGGAAATCAGCAACTAATCAGCAAGCAATGGCCGTTACTTGCACAAATTATTAATTGTTCGCGAACGTATTGTTTTACAGAATTAATTTCAAACACGCATGTGCACAGCACCTTTTAGTGGTAAGATGTTCATTATTTTTTATTTCGCTATAACCGCTTTTCCTTTCACTTTCGCAGGATGGTGCTGGTGGTGGGCGGGGTGGTCCTACAGGAAGAGATTCCTGCGGACAGCAGGTCTTTGTATGCGGCTCATCCGGTATACCGTGAGAGCGCAGCTCAGCTGCACTCGATGCCGGCAAAACTTGTGGGTCCGGTGGGCCTCCTCTACGTTCAACAACGAGAAATGGCTGCGACGCTACCGCACGACAGTAAGTACAATGCATCTCGATGTGCCATGTCAAACTGGGTCTAAGGAAACGAGCATAAACAAACACGAACGAACAACTGCTTCAATGAATGCGAATAGCGGTGCGGAGATTCGTGCTTGTTCGCGCGTTTATGCTTTTTTTTTTATTAAGTAGTGCAGTGAATCAAACTACTTTATAATTTCACAATGTTTATCCGGCTGACCGTCTGCAAGATTTCTCAGAAACGGCTTAACTTTTTCAAATTCTGTATTTGGCAATAGATATCTGAGGACTTACCGAGTTAATTTAGTTAATGATCGTTAACCGAGTTAATGATCGTAATAAGGAATAGTAGACAGAAATTTCACTCAGGTTCACCCAGGTATCATTTTATCTTTGTTCAACATTTGGTAAATAATAAGAACAAATATTTGGGAGCATCCCAAATATTTAATGTGTAGTTTTTGAACCAAGGCGGTCAAAGTCAATTTTAGCAAAGTTTTTCCAATCGTAGATATAGGATTTTTGCTGCACTACCAGTACTATGTATACAATATATAATAGTTATATCCATTGCAAAGAATTTATTTTTAAATTAAATCATATCTTACTTTCACTTTTTTCCTCAAATTACATTTTCGCTCGCAAGAACACACATATACATATATATAATATATAAATGTGAATATCCATTGTATGAGGCTTGATTTTGCTAGACCTAAATGATCAAATGTGAATCATTCCTGCGGGAAAAAGAAGCTTTTTGAAAAATTATAATCTCTCGCGGTATCTAACAGAGAGAATATGTTTTTGATGCAATAGCCACACGATTTCCATGTTATCTTGTAAGAAGATATCAAATGTTACCGGCTACTTTTAATACGATATCACGGAATTGACGCAATCCGTCAATCTACCAGATGTGATTACGCTTAATTACGAGAATAAAAAAAACAACCGCGCGAGCGATAAATCAACCGAGCATTATTTTGCACTTTATCGAGCAACTGTTTATAATGTAAAATTACAGTCCAATTTTTCAGATGGTGTAACTTTCAAAAATAACCGAGATTCGTTATTATACTGCAATAACAACGGTACAGTAAATCTTGTAACGAAGCATATCTTTCTCCACATATTAAATCTGGATGAATCTGGTAATGTTTCGCAATAAGCGATTTTCTTATCTTTTTCTCGGAATATATAATAAATCTTTATCAGTAATCTTTATCAGCAAATAAAGTTATCGCTTAAAAAAGTACTGTTACTCTTGTAACATAGTGTAATGTGTAACGTAATATCGTAACGTATGTCATATCGATGAATTTTGTGAATATAGCTCGTGTTTCTCTTTAAAACAATTATCTTTTAATTTTACCATTTTTGCGACGCATGACAGTACAATAAACATTTGAGGAAAGATGAAAACAAGATATGACAATGTAAGAATAATAAAAACACGTGGGTAAGAACATTATTTCTCTTGTAAACATGACTGAGATCTTAATATTTTTTTTTTATAATTGGCAGAGTTTATATTTGAAATGCGAAAATTCTTATATAATTATGGAAAGTTCTTGCCGTGGACGAATGAACTTAACAATCTGCTGCCTTTCGAAGTACTATATTCGCTCGAACATGTGTAGACCGAATCGATTGAATGTATGTTGCCATACCGATTATTCTTTTTTCCCTTCACAGAGAACGTGAGCATCCTCGGTTCGGACGACATGACCACATGCATAATCGTTGTCGTTAGGCATTCCGGTGAGTATATTTGAAAGTACAATCGTGCTCATTATAAAATAGCTGCTGGTTGCATATAAATGATTGCTTACTGCACAACAATGAAAAGAAAAAGAGGTCGGAATAACGCAATGACGAAGCGCGATTGCTTGATTGGTATCGCGTTGAAAAATATTTAATACGAAACTCATAGAACTTTGCAATATAATAATCGATCTTTCTTTTAACATATACGTCAGATTCTCAAATTGAAGTTGATTTCTTTAAAAAAGAGAGAAATACGTGGAAAGTCTTTTTGTTGAAAGATTTTTATCCTGTAAATTAAAGAGTTTTGATGAGATTATTTAATTATTTAATTAAATATCAGGAATCTAATTGACGCAAAAGTTTTCATTTTTATTATAATTTTGAAATTATTACTATCTTAATATTTTACAATTGGAGAAAAATGAACTTTAAGAATGTGTATAATCAGGTGTATAATCTCTGCAAAAAATGACTAAAATTGGAAATTTATATTTTTGGTATAAAAATGAAGACATATATGTTGTAAGATACATATGAAACAATTTAATAAGATTAATATTTATATTCAACATTACAATTTTACAGATTAAATGAAGAAAATTTTCTCTTTTTATCTTAATTATTTTTTAAAAACATATATCATTTTTGATTCAGATTCTAAATCAGTATTAAATTTTTTGTATTACTTTTAAATACAATATAGAAAAATCTATATTTTTTTATAATTTCATGATTTTGTTAAAAATACGTATAATACCTTAAATTAATTTAAGTTAAAAAAACCGAAACTCCAAAATGTCAATGAAATTATAAATATCTCGTTTAGAAGCCATTTTACGAGAAAATTACAAAAGATTTTCGCACTTACTTAAAGAGAGAAAAAAGACACAAAATTCAATTGCAATCTGTCTTGGACCGGGAGTAAATTAGTCGAGGGGCTAATGGAATCACAAAAACTTGTGAAAAATGTCAAAAAATATCGCTAAACGAGAAATATGACATCCGTGATTATCTTTGAACCTTTCGTTATATTGCTTTTTATTTTTATTGTCCAGACACACACTTTCGTTCGAACGAGAATCATTGATTCCTCTTCATGATATAACGTCTAACATAATGCACAAAATGTGAAACGCTTCTTTCGAAAAGACGAGCCGCTTAATAGAACCAGTTCTGTTCAGTCATTCGAGGGGAAAAGTGCTGATTCAAGTTATGCTTCACATCCATATCATTTAAATGCCTTAGTAATCTTACGATATCAAGTTTAAAGAGCTTCGGAGAAATAATTGCAAATAAGAATACTATATCTAATCTCATGTGCTCTCGTGTACGTTACAAATTATTAAATTTACAATTTATTAAAATTGTTATACTATTTTTTAACAAGCATGTTTTATCAATTCGATATTTATAACTGATATTACATACGAATTATACAAATTTCAATGTTTTTTCGAATGATAATGGATTTCATATCGCACAAAGGAGCCTATTATATTATACCATATTCTCAAGGAAACTATCGGATAAGTTCTCCTTAGCTTTCTCCTGCTGAGACGACAGTGTGTCACGACGCAAGTTGGGTGTCTCCGATCGTCTTAAGGTTGCGCGTGAATAATGGCCGAGGTAGAAAGCGACTGCGAAAGTACGTAATTAAATAACAGTTCGCGATATAAAAGTCCTTTTGTCGCGAGTTCTGTCCCGTCCATTCATCGTTGCTTTGTGTCACACAACAGAATTAGATAATGTTCAAAACTAATTGTTAAAATTAATTATTATCGCCTTTGTTTTTCAATTAGTATAGATAAGGCATTTCATAATCGTATCTTTAAAATCTTAAAAATCTCTCTCGCAAGAATATTCACATGTTTCCTAACATTATTTTCTGTTCCACTTCATTTTTATTATTAAAACGAATGCATCTAACAAATTATAATCAATCGCGATCCCGGATCTACATTAAATCATTTCAATGCACAACATGAGTTTCTCGATCTCCGATAATGATGAAAAGATCGACATATCACCGGTTATTTGCTGCAATAATTACTGTTTTGATAGTTACATTTAAATGCTCAAAAATTAATTTCTCTTTTAATCGATTCTTTTCGTAGCAAGTGATCACAAAAAGATAATAGCATGCAAGCGATAATTCATTTAGCCATTTTGATATTTCTTTCTTCAATCTTTTCAATAATGATAAATACCATTAAATTCACTGATCAATAATATAAATAATAGTAATGTAAAGTAATAATTGAACAACACAATCAAAAGTTCATTTGCTTTGAGACTAATTCGCAGAACATTTGTTACGCTTTATTTTTTTATGATAACATAATAATAAAATAATTATTTTTTTATATTATACTTAATAATATAATAAATATCTCTTCTCTTTAATATTGAAAGGATTTTGAATGTTATATTTTTAAATGATGGATTTCAGGCTCGGGCGCCGCCGCTCTGGCGCACCTTGACGGCTCCGGAACGGAAGATGCTGCGGCAGCAATGATCCAGAGGGTAACAGAACTTGCCCTCGGATATCCCGAAGGTCGTCTGGAACTGCAGTTGGTTGGCGGTTATTCCGATCCGAGAAACTATTCTGAGGAACTATTTTACAATATACTTTGTACGTAACATACTTTTGTATATATATTTTTGATTTGCGGTACTCCTGTTATTGAGAAGAAACGTTCATGGATATTTTCCATTTAGTCAACACAAATATTCATTTCTATCTTTTCTGGCATTCCAATAAGTAACAAAGATAGAACGATATTTGTGTTGACTTGTATCATCAAAGAGGAAACACTTTCGGAGAGTGCTATTTTTACTACATCTGATATTACTTGCAAATCAGCAGAAATAATTATATCTGTATACTCCATTATGTTTATGTCCTTGTTCTTGTCTTTATTCGTAATAATGAGTTAAATCATTTACTCGCTTTGAAATAGATAAAAGATTAAAAAAGATAAACTAAATGGAACTCTTTAAAAAAGAAAAAAATATACGCCAAGTGCATAAAAAAGGTATCGAATATTACTTTTTAATAAAAAACGGATATGAAATAAATGCTATTAGCCAAGTATTTCATAACGCAAGACACACAAGATAGATTAATAGATAAATTTTTAGAAAACATAATATCATGCCCAGCGTCGTCGTTGTCGTCCAGCGTTGCGAATTTAACAATGGCACAAACATATACGCAATGACATTTACATCTTAAACGGCCCATTTTATATTTTTATGCACTTGGCGTTGCGACATTACCGCGTTGCTTGATAGAACTGAACTTTTACGATATCATATTTTTGAAAGAATTTTTAATCAAGATCGAAGGAGAGTAATGCTAAGTTTTACTCGAGAAATGACATTAAATTACACAGAAACTCCGACATTTTTCAAGCAATTGTGAAATTGAATAATATTAAAATAAAACGAAATTTCTTCCTTCGACTTCGTCTAAATATTAATCGGACTAATTCTTCTAGCTGCATTTCACAAGCAACCGGTGGAGATTGATCTAACATTGTGCTGCGTGGGTGAGCTGAATACCACCGTGAGAGGTGGGATTCATTGGCCGTTGATCTACGGTATCGGACTAAACGTGAAGACAGGCGAAATCTTTCCCGCGACTTTCCCTGACAAAGGTCCAGATCAGGCACTAAGGTGTGCCAGACAATTGACCGGGGGTCAGCAGGTGCGTGTACGCAATGTTTGCATTAGTAACACTATTTCAATTCAACGAATGATCATGATTTACACTTAAAACAAAAAAAATTATAGCTTAATCTTACAGTCTATAAATAAATATAAAATAGTGGATGTTAAGTCAAAATCGACTGACGTTTAATGAGATTAAACATACTAAATGACGTTTTTCACTTCACTGTGTGATAAAATATTGAGTATTAATATTAAATAAAATATTAATCGATTAAATACGATATAAAATTTTATTTAGTGTATTCTTTCGAAATTGAATGTATATTCTGTCTTTATATACAGGTTTTGGATATATACGATTGCGCTTTGGGGTTACTTAGAATCGGACCGTTTAACTACGACCCTTTGCGTGGCGTGGATCTCTGGTTGGCACAAACCGATCAGTTCATCCTACAACATCTGTCCACATCACCGGAAGTGGAACAACCACATTTCGTATCGCAGGTAATTCTGTTTGAAACACTATACGACATTGTTTTTTATCGTTAATTATCGTTAATTCCTCAAGAGTAGAAAGCATTAGACGAAATCCTGCAATTGTACTGTGTTTCCCATGCACTGTTAAGCAGTGACGAAATTTCTGTTTCAGGTGCGAGCAACGCTCAAGTATATCCAAGACAATCAATTTCCGGCCGTCACCGTCTTCCGAGATAACAGACCTCATTACTACCGTCGGGACGAAACCACTGGTGTCTGGCAACCGATGCGATACTAAAGTGTTTAACAAGCCACAGATTCGGTTAGGGCTTGCGTGATGGTTGTTCGACAAAATTTTCGAACGACACGAAGTATAATAATAAATTCGTGAATCGACGAAGCGTATGGAGTAGGACGATCAAACCATAAGAATATAAATTAATTAGTCGAGTTTGATACTGCGTCTTCTGAAGATCGCGGTGTCTTAGCCAGAGTTGTTTAAGCCCTAATGCATCCGTTTGAAAAAATTGATTAGCATTTGTGAGCAAATTGCGGAAGTCGGCGTGCAATAATTGCAGCCCTCGTTGGCCGGCAATTATCTGTGATCGTCGAGAAAAAGATGTCCGATTGGGAGGAAGCTGTAGGATCGAACACCGATCGAAGCGGTTATAACCGGCATGTTGATCGATGCTTTAAGGCCTGCTCACACTGGAAGACGTCTCGCGAACCGTATATAAAGCCAAGGTGCGAATTTGAATACGCATTACCGAATGTGATTTGTAATATTTGCAAATAAAATTATCAGACAATAATTTACTCTGTTATCGAGTAAAGAGTAAATTATGAAGCAAAATAAAATAAAAATAATTTTTTGACAAACCATTTTCCGAAGATTTTAATATGCATTATTCTGCATTAAGATGCAGATAATGCATATTTTACTTTGCATACGTTTTATATATATATTCAATCTTATTAATAACATTCTTTTCTAAATAATATAATAAGAAATTTTTCCCGTATGCCGAAAATTTTCGATGATTTTATCGAAATTGTTTTATATAAATTTTTATAAAGCAAGTTTAGATTTAATTTGATCTTCAATTAAACAGGAGATGTAAAAAAACGACTAATAGAATTAAGAATCATATTGCAGATTAGATAATTCATCCCTTTTCAGACTTAATTTCAGACAGACAAAGGCAAAATATTATTGATCTTTAATTACAGATTTTCTTAATTACTTGCGAGCTATCATCAGAAATTCCAGACAAAATTAACGCAACATGAGTGACTGAATCTCGATTTTTTGCTTGCTAGAAAACTTTTCTTTTATGACTTAAAAAAAGAATATATGATTTTTGGAAAATCCTATAAAAAAAAAAGGATTTTATAAAATTCGTATAAACATTTTTCTCTTTTCTATTGCACACACATATACGTATACACGCGCGCATTATTTTTATTTTTTAAATAGTAATATGTATGCATTCATATTAACGTGCAGCGCATGACAACTTCAGTTGTGAATAGGCCTATACGTGCTGAATATATTGGCATTGTTGAATTTATCTTTTTGTTAGATACTTATATTGCGTGGAGGACGATTGAATTTTGGTCGTTATAAGGTGTTATTAGTTGTACGCGATCATTATTTCACCGTTGAACGTTCACTCTGTATTAACTTCCTTCGTTGCCAGAGCGAGAAAATAATGACACTCTCATCGCGCATTTAGTTAAATGTAACATTTTTACGTCACACGTGCAATCGTCCTATCGGATAACTCGATAGTAAAGAATCCTGTTTAGTGCTAAACGCGCGATTAAAGACAGGATGAAAACGTACACGCGTGGGGAGATTTGTCTTTTTTCGCTTTCTCTTCATTTCTTTCAGTCGAATTTGCGAAAGTTTAAGCAACGATTGATTCCGTACTTGCCATAATAAAAGGAAAAAAGTTAGACGAAAAATAGAGGCGAAGTAGAAATGATATATATAATATTTTCAGGGTTGTGCCCGAGTCTTTCGGGTGAGGGAAAGTTCCTTTGCCTCGATGCAGTTAGTTCCATAAGGAAAAGGCGAATCCCTTTAAAAATTCATGCGCAGATTAGTGATAATGTTCGAACGAATTGTTCATGTCCCACGGAAATTTTATCATATTGTGCGTATTATATACATATGTCGAAAAATGTGGAGAAATCTCTTCCAACTTTTTGAAACATTTGAGCGTTGAATCATTTATGTAGGATAGATGTTCAAGGTAAAACGTTTCCTGTTGTGTCATCGAATGAGAGCGAAATCGATTGCGAAATTGTCGAGATTAATACATAAAAAAACGCATAATAGAATGAGACGATTCGATCACTTTGAAGATCGTACGAATGTCCTATATAGATTTTCCTATTTGTTGTTAGAAAGTAGGGCGTGCGATCGCGATCGAAGAATCAAAATGATGAGGCCTTCCCTTGCCTGTGGATTCATCGATTAAGTCGAAAGGTAATCGCTCTCTGGCATTCGAGAACACAGCTCTATGACGAAACTGATCAAAAAGTTTCATATCTCGACACTCGAATATAATTTTCATGAAAGAATTCACTCAATAATTCAACATTATATATGTTGACCGTTCTCTCTTTTGATAAATATATGATGAAGAAAAATCATTTTTTAATTTTTCTTTAAAAATTTCTTTTAAAGCTATGGTCTCGAAACCGTGGAGTAGTAAAGGAAGGATGCGTTCACAATTTTCCATTGTTCTAGTGATACATAAGCTAATTGAGGTTGATATTATAATAATAACGACGACGATGAATTATCATAATGATACTGCTGATGATAATGATATTTCCTAGAAATCGAAGAGATATATTTTTACTATATTATGTAAAAAAAATGAAGAGCGAATGCACTCGTGACGAGGCTCTCAGGATCGAATTTGCGATCTGCTTTCCCTTCCCGTTCGAACTACGTGAATAAAAGTATGGCGGGTGGTTTGCCACTTTGTTGCTTTTGCCAGGAAAATATACGGCTTTTCTTGCTTGCGTCACGAAAACTTCCCGGTGCAGCAATACAAGTTACACATATATTTGATTTTTCTTTTAAGTTCACCATATTATTCTTCCTTTTCCTGCCCGAATCTTTTCATTTTTTTTTCACAGTAGCCTTTTTTCGTTCGATCTCTATCGCATTCTTTCTTGCGTTACGCAAACGCAATCTTACTACATAATATTATTTGGTGATATATTTATATAATAAACAATGATAGACTAAAGTAACATTTGTGTACGTTATTTCATAGCGCTGTATAAAATCGGATGTTTAAGATGATAACCGATTTTAATCTATTGTTGAAAATTATCTCGCAATGACCTACATTCGATTTGTTATAATAAATTTTTCGTAGCTGATCTAATCGCGAAAAGTTTGCGAATAGCACGTGACTCTATAGGATCAACTTACTGAGAAACCACTGAACAGAGCCTGGTAACATCGTTAACAAAGTTGTGGTCTGCTACACAGTCTATAGCAGTAAACTATTACGTAAGTAAATTACCGCATCGCAAGGAGCGTTCGTTTATTATCATGGCTTTATATATATATATTGACATGATTATTAAATACGCGATAAATAGATACTGATTAATCGATTAACGAAGAGCACTTTCATTTATATATTATTCGAGAAAATTGATTATTAAAATAAAATATTTTAATTTTATGAATATTAGTACAATATTTTATATAATTAGCACAATATTATTAATCATCAATAATATTTTTTGTAATTGTTATCAATGTATATAATTATATAATTTATCATTACGTGTGAAGTATAATTTTATAAATTTTATAAATTTTATAAAACTATGTACGAAGATAGTCTTCAAAGTCTCTCTCTCTAATCAATTATGACTTATATAGTCGATGTATTTTAGCTAATTATGAAAGTAACAAAAATTATATAAGAAAATAAATTGAATATCTAAGATAAAAGATTTTGCATTCATTGTCTTAATTTATTATACAACAAACTGTTTAAAGTTTACATTTTTGGAATCTTCCAAAAACTAAAAGTTCATCAAGTACTTATGTTATAAATTTTCTCTATTGCATAACTTTTAAGAACATGGCATATATAATTTGTTCAATGTTAATAGCTTATGTACATGCGTAGGTGTGTAATCTATATCCTGCCATGTTGCATGAGAAGTTGTTTGATTGTCAGGGGGAGGAAACTTCCGCTTTTGGAAAGTTTGCTTTGAACGACTTACAAGTCTTCACTTACATGCCTCGCTTTAGCATGGAATCTGAAATCTGCAATAAAGAAGATAATTGCATTGGAAGGTGATCATCGGGAAATAATAGTCGTGGTTGAAATTCTGGAAAGTAATTTCAGATTTTTGTATCGACTAAGTCGCAAGAAAAGATCTTTGGAACGTCTTAAAATACTATTTACAAAACTATTTTATTTTATTTTATTTACTATTTTATTTTATTTACAAAACTATTTACTTCACACGCAATGATAAATTACGTTGATTGAGAATCGAGATTAATCGCATGGAATAATACCGAAATAGCATATTTTTAATGTATAATGAAGTTGATATACTTAAGTATTCTATCGTAATTCTCCGCATATATTACTAAAATATAATAATTAACAAACTATATTTTTTATTTCTATATTTTCATTTAATTCTTCAATTAAAAGAAATGTAATGTCACGTTAAATTGCGCTAATAACATTCTTATTATAGGCGAAATTGATCTGTACCGTAGAAAATTAAGGAATGTTTTTCACTTTTGACAAGAAATATAGACGCGTATGTTTTATTAACGAATATTCCACATATTTCGAATTCAAGGTGGCAGGAAAAAGAATCGCGGAAGAAAGTGAGAAGAGAATAGACTTGTAGGGAATTCGCGGGCGGCGAGTAGTAACGGACGATACGCGCAGACTCCTCACAAGTGACTCGATCAGACTCGCAGTAGTTGCCGTCAAGCATTTGTCCGACACGGTCAGTGCCGTTTCGACGTTGGTTCGTGACGACGGCCCATTTCGCGTTTTCCTTTGTCGCGGTCGCTCCACGTTTTCGACATTTGAAGAAGGCTTTGAGCAAATAAGACCTCTTCTTCACGGTGAGTTTTATCACGTTTTTTTAAGTATACAATTTTTTTAACATTATTTTAAAAATATTTCAAACTACTTAATTTTGAAAATGGCTCGTGAATTATTCTGATTAAATTGGAAGATGTTTTCTTTCGAAAAAGTATACATTTCGATGTTTAATTAATCATTTTACTTCTTGTTTTCAGATTTTAAAGTAAATTTATGCGTTAACAAATATGTGCCCTGTTTTTTTGAAATAACATGTAATGTATATGACTAAAAATCTGAATAAAATCTGACTAAAAATAATATTGTAAAATTGGTTAAAAAAAAAAAATAAAAATTGTTATTCATAACAAAAATAAGAAATAATCGAATTAGAATTAAGGACTATATATAATTTTTTTGTATTCTTTTCAATGTAATTTGTAAATTTTATATAAATAAATTTAAGAACGAGAGTAAAAACTAAATGCAATTTTAATTAATTATACATGTGTTATAACATCCAGATTTTAACTCTCAAATTACATTTTCTCAAACAACGAATAAATATATTGAAATCGATTAACGAAAGTAATACTGACTGTATTTGTAGATAATAGTGCACTAAATACTAGGTTTAGATTCAATCGACATGTTTATTTTAACCAAGAGAGAAAAGATCTATTACCATTTATGGAAATTTACTCATTTACTTTAATTTGCATTATTTGCATCTTACTCAAGTAATATAAATAATGCAACAAGCATTGTAAAAATGATCGTAAAATTCCAAAGTACATCTGTGAATCAAATTGCATACACGTGGCTTTAAAGTTTTCCTTTTATACGAGTGATATTATTACGGGATACACAAGTATTTGCTCAGTAATTCGCAATAGTAATTCTATTATATCGAAAGCAACTACTCCTTGTAAATGAGATTGAAGAAGAGTACATATATTTATGAAATTCAACAGAAGTGTGTGAAATATATGGTGTATAATTAATGCTTTATGTCAATGTGAAAGATAAATTTAATATTGGATTTATTTTCTTTTGGCAATATAAGAATGAAAAAATCATCAAGAAACACAAATGAAAATAAAAAATAAGCAACTTGGAATTAATTAATTTTTCCTTCTCCGTTCATTTGAAGAATCCCTTAGAAAAACTTTTTCCTAAATGACATTGTCAGAAAAAAGTTAACAACAGTTTACCTTTATTGAATAACTTTTCATTTAATATTGAATAACTATTGAATAACTATTGAATAACTATTGTGTTTCTTTATGATTTTTTTCATTTTTATATTACCAAAAGAAAATAAATCCGGTATTAAATTTATTTTTTATGTTGACATAAAGCATTAATTATACATCATATATTTCACACATTTCTATTGAATTTCATAAATATGCACTAAAAAAAATTTTTGATTAAAAATAGATGAATCAGAATTTTCTGATTAAATCTATTAGAATTCAGTTGAGATAATCGGAATTCTAGTTGATAATAATATTTCTGGTAATATTTGATATAATATTTCTGGTAAAATCTTAGAATTTTTATTTTTATCAGAATAATTCAATAATCAGAATAAATTAATCAGAATTCTAGTCATCTCAACTATATAATTCTAGTAGATTTAACCAGAAAATTCTGATTTGTTTATTTTCCATCAAAATTACTATTTAATCCAACCAGATCATTTTTCTCATTATATGTATATAATAAAATAAAATTCTAAAATTTCTACTGTAATATATATATTTCTAAATATTTAAAACTTTTTAATATTTTCATGCAATAATATCAATAAGAAAACGAAATATAATAAAACTTTTGATATTAAAACTTCTGCATCTCGAATAGCGATCAATGATTTTCTGAAAAATCCTTCAACGTGTCCTTCTTATCTGGGATAATATTAATTTCAGAGTATGCTAATAATCAAGTTTGTTCTAATCGTCCTATGAAGACGAAGGAGAGAACCGCGGAAAGCGAGTTATCGGTCGTTAGCGAATCGTAATATTGTCTGCCAGTACTAGTCTTCGTTAATCGTGAATGTTCGTGACGTAAGATCGTAATCGACCACCCCGTTTTCTTAGAAACGCGAACAGGAAGCTCCTCGTGATTCAACTTCCGTTTTCGACCGACATATTCTCGGATAAAAAGTGAAGGTTGATGAACGAAAAGTAGTTTAAAATGTTAGTGAGACGTATGTTATTTTAAATTAATTGAACTTACTAAAATGTATTCGATGATTATTTGTTGCGCGTTTCTTATTAAAAATGAAAAGAAAAAATAGATATTAGCATTAAATTACAATTTTGAATTGTTGTAAATAAATGTTTGTACAAATTAAATTTTAGGCAAATAACAATCTCACGTTTCATATAATTCGCAATTAATATATTAAAAGTATTATAATTTGAAACTTTTCTAGGTAAAGTTAATATTGAACATTAAAAAATTAACACGTGCGCGAAGAAAAAAGGAACTTAATAAAAAATTAATAGAAAAAAGGCAACTCCAGATTGTTCGAAGAAAATTATAGTTCTGAAAAGTTTAACAAATTATATACTTTTTAACTTACGCGTATCTACTTGCATCGTATAAAATCTGTGAAAAAGGTAAAGGTAAAGTTCAGTTATCAAGTTATTAATTATTTTCAATGAGGTATTTCTCCCTTATGTATAATTTTCTAATATATTGTATTAGAATAAATTTTCATCTAATGTTATAGTATGAACATACGGGAATTAATGCGGCGGGTTTGTGCGATAAAAGGGCAATAATATTTTTAACATACCACACAAAGTGCAATCTTGGGCTAATGCAATCTCTGCGCTAATGCAATCTCCACGATTTGACGGGCGTACGAATGGAATTATGTGTTGCGAAATCTGTCTGGAGGAAGTGTATTGTATAGATTCTGTACCTACGAATATAAATCGTAATGGTCGATAATGGTTCGTAATTTAATGGACTCTTCTTAAAATATTTCCCATCTCTTATTTCATAGAATGTAAATTTTGTAATTAAGTAATTTATAACTCAAATAATCATGTAAGCTTAGTAAAATCGTAAATAAGAATTTTGTTACAAAAATGTTATAAAAATTTTTTTAATTCAACATTTTTATTAACTTCTCAGCTAATATTTATTAATATACCTTTAAATATTAAATTTACAAAAGAAAAATTTACAAAAGAAAATCATTCAAAATATTTGAAAGACCACATTATCATAAGAACATTATAAAAAATGTATGGAGAATATTTAATTTACATATATTTTTAAATATGTTAATTAAAATATTT
>NW_017259198.1:489619-493445 GCF_001594045.1 Atta colombica
TTTTTATGACGTACTTTAGTAGCTATATATACATCTTTCAACTATATATGATATTTTCATGAAAAACGAAATGATTATTTTCCTAAAATTTTTCACTAATATTTCGAAATGAACTATGACATTTTTCACAACGCATTTTATAAATTTTACTGGTCAAATCAATCGCGATAAATTTTTTTGGTCGCGATCACATCTCTCCTGTCGCGAAATTTATGATTTCGACCTTTATCACGACCGCGGGAGTGATATTCTATTATAAGTCTCTTGACCCTATCTTTTTATCTGCCAGTTTATTGACGCGTCGCATAACATGATAATCGCCCATTCTTTCGCAAAGAGCGCGATATTATTTTTTTTATCTCAGTCATCGACATTGTTGTGTATCGCGAAGAGGACGATTATTGCTGTCGACGGTTTGATCATCATATAGAAGAGACGTAAGTAATTCCATTGTCACAAAGTGGAATGAGCGCATCGATCAGAGATCGATAAACGGCGGTATCTTGTTTTCCCTATGATAATATAGTATAGAAAAGCTTGGCCAAGAATGACGTATTTAATCGGATTAAGATGAACCTCGCGACTACCGTCTACTTCTTCTCTCTAAGGCAGGAAGCAAGTAATCGACTTCCAAGAGCGATCTCACTCCTCGAGTTTATTGCGGCGCATCTTATAGAGCGCCCCGTTGCGCTCTTCTATACTTCACCTTTTCTCAAGAGAATAGTCAATAGCCGACATATCAGCTGTCGCTACTCCTTAGCGAGTTATTAACGATCTAAATACCAATTGGTAATGTTAATAAAAGGCAATAAACAAGATACTACGATTGATTGTGATACTCAATCAAGTCAAAGTTCGAATATTTGTATCCGAAAATATAGAGGCAACGCGTTCAGAAAAATAAACAGAAAAAGAAAGAGAAATATAGAGAGAGAATCAATTAAACTTATTGCATTATTATATTTGATTATCTTCATTTATATCATCTTCCCTCTTTAAATAGTTTAGACTTTAATCTTATTGGTATAAGATGCTTTAAATACTTCAAATTCAATTTTTCTCTATTAAAATGTCAAAGTACTAATAATCTTCGCGAATTATGAACTACGAGATAGAAAATAAAGACAATTTTGTGAATTAAACTTTTGCTAAGTAATTAAATGACAAAGAATCTTCTCATTCATTTTAATGTTGAATGAGCTCAATTCTATTGTAATTAAAAGCTTATTCGTCACTGAATTGTTTAATCTTAGAAAAATAAAATACTAAGAATTAAGTGACAATAATAATTGATGGCTTACGGAGAAATTTTCGCAAAAGTTTATGATTTACATTGACAATAGGTATTTGAAATGTATTATTAAATTTATACATATATATTCCTTGAATAATTTTCTAAAATTATTTTTAAATACTTTCGTTTAAGGTTATTTAATTTATTTTTAATAAATTTATTTTAAATATATTCTTATGAAGTAGTTTAAAAAAGATATTTTTAGTATAAAAGTATTAATTTTATATTTATATTTATATTTATGTCTTTAATATTTTCATATATTAATTCCTACATTGAATAACTATATTATAAATAAAAAAATTTCTCTTTATAAAGAAAAACAAAATTAATTAAAGACAATATTAAATTAATGTTCGTCATAATAAAGAGTTATATATTTTACGGTTTATTGTGCAAATAGGATAGTTCCAATAACATAGTCCTCTCTCTTACAACAGTAGAGAAAATTGTAGACATTGCGACATAGACAGTTGACTTTGCGGAATTATCTGAATTCTGTAAAGAGGATTTTGTCTCGTAATGAAAGGGAGTCTCTCAGGCATGTAACAATTACATACCTTTGTAAGACTGATTACGGATATATCTTAAAGAGAAATTTTCTTAATACGTCTGGTCTAGTATCGTACATTTTTAAAATACCATCTATATTTTATTTTAAATAGTTTCGCTTTTTTCCAATTATTATAATAATGTACAAAAAAATTAATTACAAAAAAATAACGCTGTCCCCGTACGTGCAATTCTGACGGATTCACTCTCGGAAAATGATTTTTCGGGAAATTATTGCGTGCTATGTTAACAATTCTGTAATTGTCACAAGATTTTAAGGTATTTAAATACTGCTACAATTTTATTGCTAATTCTATAAAGTTTAAGGGAATTGAAAAATCACGCAATTGTTCGCGAAATAACGAACACATACCTTATTGATCTTTTATTTCTTCTTCCTATTCGTTTATTAAAGCTGACAATCTTCAGAACAGAGCTTTTTTGAAATTTTCCGTGATTTGCGGCAAATTGAACGAAAGCTTTGAAATTCGATGCCGTTTCAAAAATTTCATATTTGCCTTCTATGATAATAAATTAAATTAAAATGCCATGCATTTCGAATTCCATTAATTCAGAATAAAACATGAAGAAATATGACTCTGAAAATAATTAATAAGTATTTCAGTTTTAAATACTTTTGCTGTAGCAGTAGTACTTAAAAAAAAATAGGACAACAAAAAAAATTCGACAAGTTGTCTGCAGCTGTCACCGCTCATTATTACGAAACAGACTTCTTTTTTTTTACAACAAATGAGCGCGTCGTGACAAACGAGCAGCCAATTTTACAGAACGGACAATCATTTTTAAAAGTCAAGACCCTTAACTCTTTCATCTTAGTCAGTCCTACATATCGATTTTATCGATTTTTTTCATCAAAAATAAAAAGTTTTTCTAATATATATAAATGACACAAAGAACAAGAAATATTGTTTTCTATAAATATTGTTTTGGGCGAAATAATTCACAAAGTTTGAACATTAGAAAATTAACATTCGTTTCTGATATGAAATTATTTGGTATTCTTTTAATGCGAAATTTCATAAATATCAGCTATTGTATAAAACTAAATAAAATAATGAATGTGCTAGTCAAATACAAATTTTAATTGCCGTCAAAAACCCGAGTACCAACCATCTCTGTTTTCCAATTCAAATTCATCAATTAACAAAGATGATTCTAAATGAAATGTTCATATTTGTTTTATATGCGATTTTAGCATATAACGTGAACAGCTTTATTGCATCTACTGAATTTATTTTGGCCAAAAAGTTCTCGTACGTTTAAACAACTATAATATTTTTCATTCGTCTTCAAAAATATTTGGAATAGAAGTTCAGAGGGATCTCTTTGAGTTTTATATATATATATATATGTATATATATCTACTTTTATTTGCATCGATTATAACATTTAATGAAATATTTCGAAATAGTTCGAACGCGAACGAATCGTCAAATTTTCATTTATCCGCAAAACTGAAGGAAACTTTAAATAAATCATATTTTTAATCAATTATTAATAATCATTATAAACATACTTGACAATGTTGACTGATGTATGTAAGTATGTCTAGAATAGTTCAAATAGGTGAACATCATTCAACGTAAACTATGCAAGAAGGCAACGCCAAAAAATTAGAATGTCATTTAATTTAAATATTAATCCACATTTTAAAGAGAAATGTAGAAAATGTACCAAGAAAAACCCATATGCACGTTTCATAATTCGCGCTTGTGACGTCATCTTGCACTATCTGAAAAACTTTCTCTTTACGACGTTATTTTTTGCAAGGGAAAATATTACATCTCTCATAATAATAAAAAGTAGAGATAATAAAAAGTAGAGATAATCTCGAATAATCATGAATTTGCGTAGACAAGAGAGAGAAGGAGGAGAAGGGAGGGAGGAAGGGAAGGGGGAGAGGAGAGAGAGAGAGAGAGAGAGAGAGAGAGAGAGAGAGAGAGAGAGAGAGAGAGAGAG
>NW_017259198.1:493545-498078 GCF_001594045.1 Atta colombica
GAGAGAGAGAGAGTGAAAAGCACTAGAGAACAACGTTATTTATTCACCGTTACTATTACTTACTCAATACAACGTAAAGAGAGATAATAATTGCATTATAATGTTTTCACGATATTGTACGATTAAAAGTAATGTAATTAATACGTACAATAATTTGCGCGGCGTAGTTGCACGAATTGGTAATTAAAGCTACATACACCAGAAACGCAAATATCAGAGATAAAAAAGCATAATCGTTACGCGGTTTTTATTCGCAGCGAATGTGATTACGCGGGAGATCTAGTCAAATATAATCCAAATATAAAAACGTTCGAATTATTCGAGAGAGTTATTTGAATGTTAAGGTATATTGAAATTCCAGCAATTCTTTAAAGACACACACATATACATAAGCAGTCGCAGCCGTGTACGCAGAATTTTTCAGACTGACGATTACTAATCAAGAATTGCGTGAAAGTTCTCATAAAAGAAAGCACGCTGCAAAATAAATTCCTTTATCCACGATTCAACTGTTTACACCTTATTCATATCAATGATTTCAATCAAAATCATTGGTTGAAGAAATAGTAAAGTGACATCAATCATTTCCACAGACATTTACCAGTTCGCTAAGTAAAATACACTATTAAATAAAATTTGCGTAATATTATTACAAATTCCTCTGTAATATTGTATAATTATAATATTCATTTAATTAGTAAATACAAAAGTTTAGAAATGTGCAATAAACTATTATTTTAATATCTAATTAATGTAGAAATTCATTGAAAGTTCAAAATTTGTATATAAAGAGAATGTGACAAAATATATAATAAAGGTTATTGAAACAGTTTCTCTTCATAAAGTACTGCGAAGCGACTATTGCGCAGTATTGCTTTCAATCTTCATGGAAAAAATAACGCTTGTAATATTTTTCTAGGAAAACCCATTATTTCCATACAATTCATGTCGTCATTTAAAAAAAAATTTATATTTATTGCATGTTTGTGTCGTAAAAACAGAGGTTGCTAGCCCTTTCATGCTATTCTGGGGAGCGATGGATTCTGAAATTGTTTCGAGATGGATCGAGAGCACGTGCGATGGTTTAGAATACGAAAATTATTCAATTGCTCTAGAGAATGACTAAAGAGGAATAAAAAAAAGGTCAGCTGCCAAAAAATCAGATTTCCCCGTAAATGAACAAATTATCCTTTTGCGGATAGCAATCCGAAACCGCTGTCGCCATAATAATGCCTGAAAAGATTTTTGAAAAGTAAAACTTTCATAATTTTTTTAAATTCTATTTTTACGATCAATTTAAATTTTGTTGCAATTTTTCGATTTTTTTCAACAAATCAATAATGTGACATTTTAACAAACGGAAGAGCATTGTTTATTTGTGAAAATAGTTGAAAAAATGTTTACAAAGAATAATTTCACTGTATGCTCTATATGACATTTCCCAAAAAAAATTACTAAAATTTAATCCAACATTTTTATGAACTGCATTTTTTTTAGTATTATTATTACTATATTTTGAGTATTATTATAAATAATCTTTTCTCGTACTTCTTTAATCAATTACTTGATGACACACACACACACACACACACACACACACACACACACACACACACGTACGCACGCACGCACGCACGCACACACGCACGCACGCACACACACACACACACACACACACACACACACACACACATTCTCAATACAAAATATGTTCTAAATTGAAGTCCGATTTAGGCAATATGCATCATCGACACAAGACATACGTCAATGAGAAAGTTTTTCATTCGCTTTACTAAGTCGAACGAAAGGCTTTATTGACTCGAGCTTTCCTTCGTGACTTTCGTAAAATGCCATCCACGTTCAAAAGCTTTTAATTAAACGCGCGTCATCACGTATAGTTCTACCATGTTGCCGATTTTGAATTTGTAACGAATTCACACGTGAATCACCGATATACAACTTTGTCTGCTATCAACGAATTTGGCAACGCACAATTGAAAAATACTCTTCGATCAAATTTTGATTTATTTCCAATTAAAAAAAAAACCATCTATTAGATAATAATTTAATACATTAATACATTATTGATACTACATTATTTATATGGATTATTAACAAATACTTCCAGATAAAATCTTGCATTTTTTACGCGTGTTTTGTAATAAAATTTTTTGCTTTAAGTATGTACAAATATCTGTGTATTAAACAACTTTTGTATCTTGATTTCCTGAAATATCAGCGATCAATTTTAGATATTATATTATATACTGAGATTAATATTGAACCTGACATAAGTTATTCAGTTTGATATTTATTTTTACTTTTTCATATTCGTTATTATATCCAATATATACATATAGCGATTTTATCTACTCATTCATATATGAACTTAATCTCGTGTCATTGCCCGATAGATTTATATGAATTTGACGACATCACTTGAACAATAATCGTCATCATTTGAGCAGAGATGTCAGCGATAATATCGACACGTTTATTTTAACAATGTTAAGCGATAAAAGATAATCGCGATTCCTTAAAAGAACGTTAGAAGCTTTGGTAGCCATGAAAATATTATACAATTTAATAGCCAATCTATAAGAAATTTTTTCGATATTATTGCTCGTAATCAGATAAAATGAGAACATCAATAGAATTCTGCACGTGTCTGTTACCTGTAAAAAAAAAATAAACAAAGCTAGGTAGACATAAAAATGGTAAAAATATAACAAAGGACAACGCATATGTTGTCCGATAAACCCATAAACTTTGTACCGCATAGCGTTCTTTTGTAAATCCGTTCTTAATTTTAAAAGACAGCCTGCGTTCGAAGAGGAAATTCTGCAGAACTAGGAATTCTCGAGAGGGAATTTCGCTTGCGAACATCGAGAGCTTATTACGCTTTCAAGCTTCAAGGAAAGCGATATATCTATCCTCCGTTATTTCTTTAATGATTTCTTAGTAAAATGTGTAGCAAGAACGTTTAAATAAATGTCGGAAATATACATCGTAAAAAAAATACAGGAAAATGCAAAAAATAGGAAGTAAAGAAATTATTACATCAATATTAGATACACTAATTAATAAGTTTCACTGCATTTTGCTTATTTATTTTTAAAAAACTGAATTTTTCATAAATCTTTTCGTAGTAATTTAAAGATAATAAAATCAACATGATTTCAAAGATCACATCCCATACAGCATAGGTCATTCCAATAATATTACAGCAACCAATGTTCCAGCAATATTGCAATAACATTGTAGACGTTACAGCAATATTGCTGCACGCTTCTCTACTGTATGAGATAACAATAAAAAAATATTATTGTTATTAAAGAATAAAAGAGATCTTATTAAAGAGTAAAAAAAAAAATGACAAAAACAAAGTAAAACGGAAGAAAGAAAAAGCAACATTTGATTGCTTTAAACGAGCGGTTGCATATTAAACTTTTTTAATTTTGAAAGATATCACTCAAAAAGAATTCAGGAAATATAAATAATTAATGAGCGCTACCGGTTTCCTCAAACCTTCTAATGATTGCTGAGATTTTTTTCGATAAAAATGCAAACATCGTAATGCACCCAGTAAGAAGTCTGAGAGAAGTCGGCGGTTAAATCGGAAAACATTTAACAACTCAACCGAATCTTCGTGTTAAAGCGCTACACGTTTATGGAATGAAATCAATACAACGTATTGTGTCTTTTACTCGTTCACTATGGTCACTTTTTAATTGTTCAATCGAGTTTTGTTCAGATAAAAAATAAGTGCTTAAAATTCAAATTTCGCCAAATTGAGATCAAATTGAATTTGATCATATCGACTCATTCATGACCTTTTATTTCTTTGTATAGATTTATTTTATAAAATATATTTTTTATATACATATAAAATAAATAATAAATCATTAAATTATATAACAGTTGGTTTGGCTTTAACAGTTGGTATGATAAAGAAAGAGAAGGATTGAAAGAGAAAATATGAATCTTTATCATACTAATAATTATATAGACTTAATTTATGGAAAAAATTATAAAAATAGTTTGCACCCTTATTTTGAAGATATTGAATAAGCAAAGATACTATGGCAAAAGAGCTAGAAATATATAGATACTGTTCGACTTCACGCCAATACGATAAATGAAAAGCTCTATAATTTCCTAGAGAGAACAAAGGAAAAGGGTAAGAATCCTTAGCTGCAACAACACGCAATAATTATTTTTTAAGAATAGAAAAATTTGATTTTTTGCAACGGACAGCCACGATAAACCCTGACCGATAAAGCTTGAAAGAAGATTAGAGAAAATCTTGTGTAGCAAATAAAGTTTGCTCGTCGCATCGCGATGATTTTATTAGAAAGCAAATTTAAAGATTTGCACTACTATTAACAATCTCGTTGTCTATTGCCTAGTATTGCTCAGAAAATTAACCATGATTAGAATCATGATAATCAATTTTAAGAAGCTACAAAAATTATTATATTATAAAAATCAAATTTTCGTAAAAAGTTATTTAGAAAATCTTATATATATATA
>NW_017259198.1:498178-505677 GCF_001594045.1 Atta colombica
TATATATATATATATACTCTTTATTTTGTTAAATGATAATAATTTAAGCTTGATTTAAATAAAATGAAATAAACTAAACTTTTTTCTCAAAATTTTTATTTTTCTATAACTCACGTACAAATTTTAAATAGCTATATTTATTTATTTTGTCATTATTAAATTTTTTATTAACTAACTTATTAACTATGAGAGTTTCATATTTCTTATATATATAATCAAATTCCAGAAACATTTATTCAGATTCGCAACAGACGTCGTCTCTCTTTGAGTTTATTTAAATAGAGTATGATAACTTTAATATCTCTCTCTTAGACACACGGATAAATTTTTTAATAATTTTTGCAGATGTCTAACTCTGACATATTTTTTAAACTAATGAAATATCTCAAGAACTTTCATTGTGTAAAAGATTTTCTTACTCTAGGGGTTTGGCATGAGATTGGTAACCAAAGCACACACATCTTCTCTATGACGTGTAAAAGCTTTAAAATTCTACATTGTAGACATAAGAAAACCGACGGAATACAAAAAATTCCCCTGGGCTTTTCTCACTCTCGATACATCTTGACAGATGGATCAGCATATTCATTCGCAATTTAGCGATCTGTCACTTTATCTTCTTCGCTAAATGTTTTTGTCAATCTTGTAGTGATTATTCGAGTGACCTTCTCACGATTAATGTACAAAATTATCTTTGTATTTTTACGAAATTATATTTATTTAATGCATTTTTTCTTTTTAAACAAATGTTCATGTTTTTTTTAACTTCATTTTGAAATTTATTCTAATTAATTTTCTTCGCGTTCGATCTACTTTTACCTTCTATTTCTATAAGCATAGAAAGGAAGAATAAGATAACAAAGGGGGATAAGATTTGCTAATTTTTCCTAATTCCTTAATTTCCATGATGAGGTAAAAAGAATAATGTATTTTTTTTCAGATTCAGTACAATCTTGGTTGTCATTTGTAAAAATTAAAAAGTTGTTAAATAAATTAGAATTTTTCAAAATTTATCAGGTGTACAACTTTGCTTCCGCCGTTTTCTTATAGATGGCTTTAGCGATAAGTGGTGGTCGAAATAAGTAGATCATAGACGTCATACAATAAACTTGGGCATCTGTCAACATAATCCCATAGAAACATTAGTCGATTTGTGTCTGCATCATAAAGTTATTCTCGATTGAAAATGTCAGTTTACGAACCAAATTCTCGTCATTTGCGGGAGGTTTTAATTTTTTGCTTCAATATGAAGAAATCTGCGGCTGAGGCTCATCGAATGCTCTCAAATACTTATGGTGAAGCCGCTATTAGTGAAAGAACGTGTCGTGAGTGGTTTCAACGCTTCAAGAACGATGATTTTGACGTCTAAGGTCATGCTCTGTATTTGGTAGTACCAGCTCGGCGTAGTGTATTATGAACTGTTAAAACCGACTGAAACAATCACAGGCGATCGGTATCGATGCGTTTGAGCCGAGCATTGAAAGACAAACGGCCGCAATACAACGAGAGACACGATAAAGTGATTTTGCAGCAGATGACAATGCTCGACCCCATGTTGCGAAAGTAGTCAAGACATACTAGGAAACGTTGAAATGGGAAGTCCTACCCCACCCGCCGTATTCTCCAGACGTTGCTCCCTCTGATTATCACTTGTTTCGATCAATGGCATATGGCCTGGCTGACCAGCACTTCCGGTCTTATGAAGAAATAAAAAATTGGATCGATTCGTGGATAGCCTCAAAAGATGACCAGTTTTTTCGACGCGGGATTCGTACGCTACTCGAAAGATGGGAGAAAGTAGTGGCCAGGTGATGGACAATACTTTGAATCATAAATGTATAAGTTTTTTACAATAAAGCCTCGAATTTCGGAAAAAAAACGGCGGAAGCAAAGTTGTACACCTAATATATTCTTTAAGGACATGTCAATTTCGTCTCTTATATGCCAGTAAGATGACTTTTAATAGTGGGTAAGATTATAAAAGGCAAAAATGCACTTCTTGTGTATAAAAAGATTTGTTGCAATAAACACTTTTTATATTATAATATTTTGATATTATAACAAGAATTAAAAAAAAATAAAGAATGAAAAAATTAATGAATTACATATGAGATTTATTTATACAAGTACCGATATTAAATAATTAATTTGCAGTACTTATTTATAATACATATTAATAAATATGACATGCACGAATATCTCATCTTGTCTACTATTGAAAGTCATCTTATCTGCAATTATTGCATATTCATTTAATAAAATATTATAACAATAAAAAATGAAGAATATTAGTATATTATTCTATACATTTTTAGTTATACTACGATTTTATATAAAAAGTGATAGTATTTACAATTGTGTTATTCCTTACAAATTAACATAAAATAATTATATATGAGCACATCTAAAACATATTTCTTCTTATATTATCCATTCCTGTAGTCATATTGAAATTAAACAAATAATGATTTGTTATCATCTAAAGTCTTTGTGAATTTAGTATTGGCTTATCTGTTATTAGCTTGAAAAAATTAGCAATTCATTTTATCTGCTTTATCATCTTGCCTTTCTTCTATATTTTATATATATACAGAAATTTCCGACGATATTTTATAATAAAACAATCATTTGCACTATTTAATATTATTTAAAACATACATAACACAAAACTATTTATGAAAACTGCTATGAAAATTAATGTGAACAAAAGTCTATTCTTATCACGTTTATAAGTACTTTTATTTTGCAAGCGTAATTGAGTTTACTGATAATCTAAAGTAGTTGTAAATGGAATTACTTCAACCAATATTGTCGACTTATTCTTAGCGTATTTTTGCTGATAAACCGTAACTGGTTAGAATTAAATTCACAGCCGTAATGGACGGCGTTTCTCGTGTCTTCTGAGAAGGGAATCTTCTCAGAAAGTCTGAAAACGCATTAGCTAATTGTAAGTCTTAAAGAGTTTTACGGCAGGATGCACTTTTATGAGACTCAAGGTGTTAATATGAGAGATCGTATTAAAAAGTCGATTACTTAAAGTAGCAAATTGCCTCATTCAATTAATTATTAGTTTGCAGTGCATAAAATTTTCGGGCAGGTCGTCAGGTTTTTAAAGATAGAACACAAATATGGCATATGCAAGAATTGCGAAATAATTGATCTGTTATATATCGAAAAATTTTGTAAATAGCTACACTTTTTATTACACTTTTTTTGCAAACAGAATAAAAATACGACGATAATTTTTAACTATTTTAACTATTTTTACTATTTTAACTATTTTTAACTATTTTAACTATTTTAATTATCTTTTCCTATAAATTTAATATACTGCGAAATACAATAACAATTTAATGTACTTGCAAAATACAATAATGATGTAAAATGGCGTAAAGCCTACAGCATAGCATGTTTGTTTTCCTGTGGATTTTCCTATGTGTTGGATTGCGTTTTGATAAATTACTAGAAATTCTCCGTTTTGTGCAATTCTACTAAATTGCTAAAACAAGCAAAAACAATCAATGTATGCCACAAATATAATAAAATATTGTTAACTTTTTATAATATATCACAGCCATTAAAGCGCAACGATTTATTTATAATAAATTGCAAATCTTATATACTGCGTAGGCATAACAAACAATTGTTTATTAGGACACATAAAATTCTTGAAAACGTGAATTGTTCTTGAAGATAGAATATATAAAAATAGCAGAAAATAGCCTGGTGAAAAATAATTCTTAATATAATCGATAATTATTGTCAGGAAATTTTGTGAGTGTAATCACTTCTTTTGACATTTAATATTTCCTTGTAAGTAGAAAATAAAAATAAACTGATTTCTCTCCCAATTTCTATAAATTTAACACACAGAGAATTAAAAGAATTAATACAATAAATAATGAAAAAAATTGTCGCGTGTATAAATTATGAGAATTAAAACAATTGATTAAAAAATAAACTAATCGCAAACAGATAAGTATTGCAACAAATATGAAAACAACCAATAATGCTTTTATCAAAATGTATAGATCTATTAAAATAATCTATTATTATTAGTGCACCGATACCTATAATTGATATAAATCATTGTATTTTGTCACTCCTATATATTGATATATATAGAGGAAAGGCTCCTATTATGAGATACCGAGTTCATTTTGGATAAATGCTAGAAGTCTGTGGACAGAATTAAAAAAAATAATAAGTCATTTGGAAGGGAATTTAATAAGTTGTAAGACAATGTTATATAAAATTAAATTCAAATTTTATTTTGTTTGAAAATTAAAGAAATGTAAAAAGTGAGCAAATAGCAAAGTCAAAAAATTGTGCTCCTAATATAAGATACCCCGAGAAATCACTAGTAAAACGCAAAGTATATCAGTATTGCATTTAAAAAAACTTCATTTAATTTTTCTAAAATACAAACACAGCCAGCATGCGCAAAAAATGAGCATGCGATAGATTATATCCAGAACTCGTCTTCAGGTAGTTCGAATCGTCGCAGAAACTTGACGTTCATTCTGGTTGTTCTTTTTATTATTGTACAATAACATTTATACTTTAGCAATGATTTTCACTACTGACATAGGAGCATAGGTTATTTCATATTAGAAATACCTTGAGTATTTCATATTATGATTTCCGCGCCTTATGGTTTTACGATCATCAAATCATCTTGCTTCTGCAATTAAACAATTCAACATATCTCGTATTTTTCTATTAGTGCGACCTTATTCTATTACTATTGGGAATACAAATTAGTTCGGTCCGTTTTTTTGTACATTTATTTCAAAACAAAATGAATGAACAGATCAATTAAAATATTGTCCATTACTGCCTACTACTTTTTCCCATCTCTCAGGCAATTTTCGAATTCCATCTCGAAAAAATGACTCGTCTTTGGAGGTGATCCAATTTTGGAGCCAATTTTCGATTTTGCGAAAGAAGTGAATCGGTGACTTGCTGATCCTTCGGAACAACCAGTAATCAGAAGAAGCAATGTCCGGAGAATACGGCGAGTACGGTAAAACATCCCATTTGAGCGTTTCCAAATATTTTTTTACGACTTTAGCGACATGCGGCCGAGCGTTGTCATGAAGAAGAATAAGAACTTTATTATGTTTTTGCTCGTATTCCGGACGTTTTCTCGCAATGCATGGCTCAAACGAATCAATTGTGGCCGATACCGATCGCCCGTAATGGAATCGCCAGGTTTCAGTAGTATGGTAAACAAGACCCTTTTGGTCCCACCAGGTACAGAGCATGATCTTCGAATGTTCACACACAATGTTGTTCGGCCGTGATGTTGATGTTGAGGTCGATGGCAACGATTGACTGGGCGTACTACTACTTAGCGTAGTATTTTTTCTTCTTGGGGTTGTCATAGAATATCCACTTCTCATCCCCAGTCACAATCTGATGCAAAAAACCTTTTCTCTGTTGTCTTTGAATCAGCTGTTTGAAAAATCGCCTTTCAACGTCTCTCGATTTCAGTTCATAAGGCACCCAATTTCCTTGTTTTTGAATCATTCCCATGGCTCTCAATCGTACAAAAACGGCTTGTTGAGTTACCCCCATGATTCTGCAAGCTCCTCTTGCGTTTGACTCTGATCTTCTTCGAGTAATGCCTCTAATTCTTTGTCTTCGAATTTTTTTGGCTGTTCAGAGCGAGGTTTGTCTTCAACGCTGAAATCTCCATCCTTGAAACGTCGAAACCATTCCCTACATGATTTATCAGTTGGAGCAGTGTCACCATAAACTTCGACAAGCATTCGATCGGTTTCAGCCGCACTTTTCTTCCAATTAAAGCAGAAAATCAAAACCTTCCGCAAATGCTGCTTGGTTAACACAAAATTCGACATTTTAAACAAGTAAAAATCAAGATTTTTGTATGAAACTGCTAAAATCGGTCATATCACTGTGAACTATTCACAACAGCTGGAACTATCTTTAGGGAAACGGACCGAACTAATTTATACTCCCAATACATAAAGAATTTACTGCCAAATATTTATTTATTAAATAATAAACAAGGTTTAAAAGCTCATTTTAATGAAATTTGAAGACATCCAAATTTAAAAATTTTTTTGATGACTACAGGAATGATTTAATAATAAACTTCCTACTAAATCATTTTCAATCCAAGAGCAATAAATTTATGGTGGAACTAATAGCGTTCATTAGTTTAGCAAAAATGCTATCTCATATTAGGTGTCTATCTCATAATAGGGGGCTTTCCTCTATCAAATATTGTATTTTGTCAATTCAATAATAATTCACTAATATTAAAAAGTGTGGGAATCAATCTATAAACTGTCCATTTTTAACATGACTAATAAAAAGAGGATAGCATAAATTTTTAAATATAAATTATTAAATAAATATTTGCAAATAAAATAAGAAAAAAAAAGACAGAAAAAAGATCAGTTGTCTAATAAAAATATTCTATATCTAGTATGTCAAATATTAAGTTTTATATTATCTTTATAAGAATTATTGAATTTCTATTTAATATTTGCAAATTCTTGAGCAATGAAGACTATTATACTGTACCTTGAGACAATTATATTTTCCTCAATTAAGGCGATAATACCCGAAGTCATGTAATACAGAAGTAATAACATGCACACATATTCAAATATACAGCGTGAGTTAGTTAAAATGTAACAAATCTATATCTCGGAAATAAAACATTTTTAGAGAAAAATATTTCATACAAAAATTATATGGTTTGAAGAAAGACATAAGATGGTGTCATTGGTTTGACCTTAAGGAGTTGTTTGAAAATCAAATAAAGGTAATCATCAATTTCTTAAACATCCTGTATATGTATTCCATTACATTGCTTCTTATCTCTCAAGAAAAAAAGCTTATGTTAATACTTCATAATCTTGGGCAAACAAATATATTTTGTCTCGTAATCGCAGATATATCTATATGTACAGTTGAGCATAATGATCCAAAAGTCGCGCGTTAGATTTATTCAGTTTGTCGACAGCTGTTGGATCGACTACTTACGAATAAGATTGCAAAATGATTCGAAGTACATCTATATATATCTATTTTTTGGTTTTCCTCATTTGCTTCACAGCATCAGTGATAAGTAAAGAGATTATTTGATATTAATTGTCAATATCACTTAATGTCGTGATCATTTCATGCTATTTTAAACATATTATCGTAAAATAGTACCATCCTATAACATTCCAATTAAGCGGTATTATAAATAGTATGAACGCACTTGTGTGCATGTGTATGTTTTCTGTTAATTAACATTTTTCTAATAAGATCACGAAGAGACTTTGTAAAAACCTACATGATTAAAGATATTATATTTTTGGGCATTATTTATCGAAAAAAAATTATAAACAATTATATTATAATGAATAATAAATATTTGGAAATTTAAAAATTATGAATAATATTAATGTTTTGCATAAATATTATAAATGTGTTATATATATATATATATATATATATATATATATACAATAGAA
>NW_017259198.1:505777-507278 GCF_001594045.1 Atta colombica
GAATTGCTAAGAAGGGCTACGAACCAAGACAAAACATTTTGTTTTGGCTCGTAGCCTTTCTTAGCACAATTTTTTTTATTTAAACTCAATAATTTTGCAGACAAAATCGATCCGGAAAAAATTCTTTTGAGTTTTCCTTACTGGTATTTATGATTTTTTTTATATTAAGAATTGTTTCGATTATTAAAAGTATAGGCTTATATTTTTAAGAGATTTAATATTATGTTATATATATATATATGTTTTTCGAAATGTGTATCTAGTGAAAGATGTCCATATACAGTGAACGAGATTTTCAGAATGATATGAAAACGACATAATTTATAAAAAATGAGTTAAATTATTTCTATTCAGAATTTAATTTACTATTCTTTTTTTATATTTTGTAATATTAAAAAAATAAAAATATTTCATTCGATTTACATATTTTAGCAATAACCCGTCTAGATCAATTCAATGTGTTATAGAAGATATGGATTGCATACAAAACACATATAATCAGATAAAAAAACATAAGACTGAAACTATTGTTTTTATTCCCGGATATCAACGAAATATAAAAATTGTACCTAGCTATCATGACATCATTTCAGGTATCAATAATAATAAATTGTTCTTACATACATGTAGCATCATTTAATAATTATTTAATTAAGCAATATATGTAAATAAAAAATATTTTATTATTCTACTCTAAGTCAAACACAAAAAATAAAAGATTTTCTTAATCTTATTCACATTACACAAAAGATTACATAAATTTATGCTAATTCTATTTGTCTCACATGAATGTATCATAATTCTCGAAATGAAAAATAAGTATTTTTTTCCCTTCTGCGAAAATGATAACTATGAATAATTTTTTGCTTTTTACAGTTAAAAATCGAATGTAGAATAGTAAAATGTTCATAATACTCTTTATTTTATATATTATTTACATATCTAAATCTTAATTAAAAGACAAAAAGAAAATAAAAAGTTCAATATGTTTAAACTATTCTTTCTTTTCTAATATTAAACACGGGTTTTTAATCTTTAATTTTTTACGTTTTAATTTTTAATTCTTCTTCTAATTTTAAAATCAGATTGTATATCGTTTTCAGTTTATTTCAAATGTTTATTGCATTATCATTTGAAAAAACATATATAGTTATATATGATGTACAAATGTATATGAATATTAATAATCAGTGTATTGAATTTGGATCCATGGATTTACTAAATGATTCTGCGATCTTCGATCGATCATTCCTGGGGAAATTTTTCATAATTTATCATAATTTACTACACTGAAAAAAAAATATTGTCAATTTTAATAAATATTTAATTGAATACTGTCAAATATTTATTAAATATAAAGATATATTTATTTGATACAAGAAATGTTAATTTGATTTAACGATCATTTTTTTATTGAAAACAAATATTTACTTACGATAAGTAAATGTTTAATTGGCAGTATTGAACTAAATATTTATTAAAATTAACTATATTTTTTCTC
>NW_017259198.1:507378-519524 GCF_001594045.1 Atta colombica
CAATATTTTAATTCTTTAGCCTATTGTTCACAAAATAACTCTGTCATTGCAATACTCGACTGGTCCAAAGTGACAAGTTGTGATTTATTATTAGTTTGTACTCAAATAGACCAAATCGGACAGATAATCGCATCTACTTTCAATTCTTTAAACGATAAAGGATACGAAATAGCAAAATGGCATTTGATTGGACATTCCATGGGTGCTCACATTGTAGGTTGCATTGGAACATACAGTAATTTTACTTTTTCACATATTACAGGTATGTTATAAAAAAATTATTATTTAATCTTCATTTTATTTATTTTAGTTCATAATCGAATTTAGAAGAAACTATATTATAAAATTTTAAATCTTTTTTAATCTTCTTTAAAATTTATTCAAAGACATTAATACGTTTCTTAGCAATAAATTGTGACTAATTTTACGAAAAATTAAAAACATTTGTGTATCATGACAAATAATATTTTATGATTATTATTTTTTGTATTTATATAATTATTTTGTTTTGAAATAATCTTTATAAGACAGTAAATTCTACAATTTAAAAAGTCCTACAATTTAAAATCATATTAGATGTACAACTTTGCTTCCGCCGTTTTCCTATAGATGGCTTTAACGGTAAGTGGTAATCGAAATAAATAGATCATAGAAGTCATACAATAAACTTGGGCATCTGTCAACATAACCCCATAGAAACATTAGTCGATTTGTATCTGCATCATAAAGTTATTCTCGATTGAAAATGTCAGTTTGTGTCACGAGCCAAATTCTCGTCATTTGCGGGAGATTTTAATTTTTTGCTTCAATATGAAGAAATCTGCGGCTGAGGCTCATCGAATGCTGTCAAATACTTATGGTGAGGCCGCTATTAGTGAAAGAACGTGTCGTGAGTGGTTTCAATGCTTCAAGAACGGTGATTTTGACGTCGAAGACGGCATAGCGGTGGAAGAGAGAAGGTTTTCGAAGATACAGAATTGGAGGCATTACTTGAGCAAGACTTGTGTCAAAATCAAGAAGAATTGGCACGATCATTGGGAGTGACTCAACAAGCCATTTCAAAACGCCTCAAAATCATGGGAATGATTCAGAAGCAAGGAAATTGGGTACGAATTGAAGCCGAGAGATGTTGAACGGCGTTTGTTTACTTGTGAACAGCTGCTTGAAAGGCAAAAACGGAAGGGATTTCTGCATCGCATTGTGACTGGGGACGAAAAATATTACGATAATCCCAAGCGCAGAAAATCACAGGAAGTTCCCGGCCATGCTTCCACGTCGACGGCCAAACCGAATATTCACGGCTCCAAGGTCATGCTCTGTATTTGGTGGGACCAGCTCGACGTAGTGTATAATGAACTGTTAAAACCGAAACAATCACAGGCGATCGGTATCGAACGCAATTGATGCGTTTGAGCCGAGCATTGAAAGACAAACGGCCGCAATACAACGAGATAAAGTGATTTTGCAGCATGACAATGCTCGACCCCATGTTGCGAAAGTGGTCAAGACATACTTGGAAACGTTGAAATGGGAAGTCCTACCCCACCCGCCGTATTCTCCAGACGTTGCTCCCTCTGACTATCACTTGTTTCGATCAATGGCACACGGCCTGGCTGATCAGCACTTCCGGTCTTATGAAGAAGTAAAAAATTGGATCGATTCGTGGATAGCCTCAAAAGATGACCAGTTTTTTCGACGCGGGATTCGTACGCTATCCGAAAGATGGGAGAAAGTAGTGGCCAGCGATGGACAATACTTGAATCATAAATGTATAACCAGTTTTTTACAATAAAGCCTCGAATTTCGGAAAAAAATGGCGGAAGCAAAGTTGTACACCTAATATTTATGAATAAAAAAGTTAATGTTTCACTAAACATAAAAATATGTCATTATTATGTTACATATATGCTCATTAATAAATAAATGTATTCTTGAAGTTGTATCGAGATGCATCTATTATCAGAAAGACCAATTTATTGATAAAGACTTATAATGAAAATTAAACCGGGTTTGCACCAACTTGGGTTAGAAAATGCTTCGCTATTGATTGACATTACACCGCTCTATCAATAGAAGAACGAAGCACGAAACATCATTACTTCAACTCAGTGCAAACTCGGTCGGGCCGAAAACGCTATTAGAATATTATACAATATCAATTTATTACATGTAATAAATGTATCATTAAAAACAGGTTTAGATCCCGCGGGAGTTATATTTTACACTGACTTGTACAAAGGTTGTGTAATGAATCCGACAGTCGCACATTTTACGGATGTTTTTTACACAAATCGTGGTGCACTTTCCACTGTACAAAATGTAGGCGATCTTAATGTTTACGCCAATTCTGGAACAGCACCCCAACCTGGCTGTTATTCAAATGCTTCGTCACAAATAAGCATGCATGGTAATTTAATTTGGCATATCTTGACATTCTAATGAGAAAATTTCTTATCCTTTTTTTAACATTCTTTCGTTCTATTTATTGTACATTGTACTTAACACTAAATGATCATTTGTAAAATGATATGATCATTTGTAAAATGTTTTAATAATGCAAAAGTAAAGTGTTTTAATAATGTAAATTGTTTAAAAAAAAATGCCTAGATGTTTTTATATTAAAAGAAATGTACTAATTAAATTTTTGTGTACACGTGTAATTAAAAGATTATGTATACAATATGTTCTGTCCAATAAAAATTCAAATGGACATAGTACAGTGTATGTACATATGCAAATATGAATTATACAACGTAAAATAGAATTGTTTATCACGCGATTATATATTCTTCTGCATCAGAATGCAGCCACATGAAAGCATTGAAATGGTATGCTGATGCCGTGAGAAATGAAACAAAATATTTAGCCACAAAATGCGAGGACTGTATGTTGTACCTAAGTTATAAATACTGCCAAGAAAATGACCAGATTTATTTCGGACCGCATGTAGACACGAAAAAGTGAGTGACTGACTTTTTATTTCTACTTCTTTCTTTTAATTTAACATGACTTAATAATTAAATTCAATTTCCTCGCAGAACTGGCATCTACTGTCTTCCAATTAATTAAAGGATGTCTTCGTCTATTAGATAAGAGCAAAGTATCATGAATAATCCGTTGCAACAAATTAAAACTGCTTGTATTATTTTCGGCCTAAGCAATTATTATAAAAGATAATTCATAATATATCGCAATACTATCTATTTAAATGGATAAGAAATTGATATTTTAATAATAATATAAATTATTCAATCAATGTGTCCCCTTGATTTATATGTGACATTTCTATATAATGATTGAAGGATTAAAAAAATAAAATTACTATTTATAATAATTTTTATCAAATTCAATTTTTTTAACCTTGTATTGGTTGTATTCAGCAGAGAAAGCTCAGTAAACACTCAGTAATTTTTTAACATGATTGATTGCTATACTTATTTAAATCTAGAGAAAAACTAAAGACAAGAATCAATCATATTAAATAATTACTGAGCACTCATTGATTAGCTTCCATTGCTGAACGCAGCTATTTATTTATTAATATAAATTAATAACATATATTTCTCAAACTTTTCTGCAAAATACTTTTTAAGAAAAAAGAGAAAACAAAATAACAAACTCTTAACTCTTCTACCGAATGTGTGAATTATCTCGTTCTATCTACTGCAATGAGAATGATCAGTTTTCGAACCACATGTAAACACGAAAACGTAAGGATAATTTTCTATCTCTATTTTTGTTTCTTTCAATCTATCATGGCTTAATAATTGAATTTAATTCCTTCGCAAAACCGGCACTTACTATTTTCTCAATTGATTAAAGGACATCCTCCAGAAATGAGAAAATAAATATCATGAATAATCCGTACTGCTATAATTATTATTATTATGAACTACTATTATTACATCTAATTGCTATTACAAAAAATTTATAATGCGCATTATGTGATTATATTAATTTATAATTTGTTTAAATAGATAATAAATTGATTTTTTAGTAATTTAATATATATAAATAATTCAATTCAATAATTTTATTAATGTATAATACATTTACATGTAATATGAATCACTATAATACATTTATATGTTAATGAATTAAAAACAAAAATTATATTTTAATTTTTATTAAATCTGATTTCATAAAAAAAATTTGCATTTATTTAATTATATGTATTAATAATACACACTTTTTGAAACAAATTTTTCTGAAAAATATTTTTTAAGATAAAGAAAGAAAAGAAAGTAACAAATCTAATTAACTTTTGGAAGTAATTTTGTTTCGTTTTTTATGCAATTTGTTTTTTGCAAGTAGAAGTAAATAAAAATACAAAGATTTAACCCTTTTTCCTCTTTCTATGGACTTAATTCATTGACAACAAAAGTTAAAAAAAAACTATTATATACAGAATTTCATATTTAAAAAAGTGTGAATGAAATACTAATCAAAAACATTGTACGTTGTATGGAATAAATCCTGTCCTTCTTTTTTTCATTTAATTCATTTATAACACGATTTATAATAATTGAATTCAAATTTCTAGATCTGGTAACTATTATATTCCGTTATTGTTTAAAAAGAATTTCTTCTTCTATGAAATTGGAAAAATAAGATTTAGAAATAATCTCTAGTTGCGATAAATTTAATGTTATGTATATTTCTAGCCCGAGCAATTATTATTATAGAACACGATTTAAAACGTAATGCAATGCAATTTGAGTAGATAGCAAATTGATTTTTTAACAGTAATCTAAATGCTTCAACGCTTTGATTTATATGTAATATAATTAAAGAGTTAAATTAGAATTTAATGTATTTTTATGATAAATTCGACTTCATTAAAAAGTTTCTATTCATTTATTAATGTGTATTAATAATGCACACTTTTCAAAATAATTTTTTAAAAGTATCTTATGTAAAATTTAAATATACAATATTATACAATATTTATATTTATATTTTTTTTTAATAAATGTAAAAAAATGAAACTTTTTATAACAAAACATTCAGAAAGTTTTATCAACTATAATACCATAAAGTAATGTATAAAGTTAAGCAAGAAAACATTTTCATCATGACAAAGCACGTACGAATAATTATTGAATTTTACATAAAACAATTATATATTTTTGCCATATAATCTACGCGAATAAATTATAAATCCATTACATTCTTTGATTAAAAGACTAACTTTAAATTAAAAGATAGTTGAACTCATTATATATATAATACAATATAGCAGCAACAGCATTTTACTTCGTCATTACCTGATATGTATCTATTTTTTACAATCAAGTTTTTACAAGCCTTTCCTATCTATGAGATTTTTTTCTGCTCATACATAAATCAACATTCGTGAAAAGATTATTTACATTTAGGTGAATAATAATCATGATTATTATTCTGCACAACATTATCAACGTTAAGTAAGTATGATAAACAATTCCATGTGATAATAGTGATAATTTTATGTAGAGAATCATTGTGAGTAATAATAATGTAACGACAAATGGAGCGATTCCATTATCTGCTGACTCGAATATTATCACGTGAATGATAACGCTTCGATCTTGGTAAACAATAACGCGTTGTATGCTGTCGAAATAAAGTCTTATTCTGAAATATTTAATTTTTTGTAATTTGACTTTATGCAAATATTTTATTTTTCACGTTCCGAATTATTTTCCAAAAATGAGTTATAGTTTATTAGATATCTAACATATATTTATTTAAATAAAATGTTAATCCAAAACATATTTAATATTTACATATTAAATTATGTATGGCATTTCCAATCGTGATTAACTTGCGGAAAAGAAAACAAGAAAGAAAAAAACAGCAAATAATTTAATAAATTCTTTTATACAAAGACTCGTAGAATTTTCAGCGGCATACTGAAAAAAAAGATTGACTGAATATATCATAGCATTTTTAATTAATTGCAACAGCCAATTTTTGGTTGCATTAGCCTAGTTAGCCTTCGAAATCTTGTATTGACATTGCCATTTTATGATCTAATTTGCTGCAAAAGTCAATCTTTTCTTTCAGTGCAGACATTGAAAAGTATTGCTCATTGACATTTAGCAGATATTGATATTTGATGTGAAAAAGTCAAAGTTCAAATATTGTGTAATGAATTATTTATTAATTTTTATACTATCATTTATTTTATTCAAGCGAAAAAGCAAATTTAATATCTGGTAATGTTAATAATTTAAAAAAAATAATTAGATTATTACTAACTATTATTAATAATTATTATAAGTACGTAATATTAATATCGTTATTAGCATTATTAATATTATTACGAATTTATTAATTAAAAGAATATCATATTTTTCATAGAGTAAAATTTCATCAAGATTAAATCGCAATTAAAATACAAAGATAATAAAGATAAATGAAATGAATAGAACATGAATTTTCGTTATTGATCTTTTTGTTAATAACAATGTAAACTAAATAAATTTTTATTTAAAAAATAATATTGTATTTGTTTGAGATATAAAAGAATTACTGTTATTATTATTATCAATATGTTATTAATCTACTGATATTATCAATGTGTTAACTAAATAAAAAATTTTTGCATGTATGGTCATTAAAAAGCATTGCTATACATTCCCAGTTGTTCCCCATTTCCTCTCTGAAAATCTTTTCAATTTACTCTCACAAAGAGACTTGCGGCCAACTTATAATTACGAAGTTTCTATACTCGAGCGAATAGATAGTATTGAAAATTCGATAGATTGACATTATGCTTTCTCTCCGAGAGGTCGTATCGATAACCTTTCGTAACGATAACATTCTTTTCTTTGCTTACATGAAAAAAGGTCCTTTTCGCAGTGAAAAAAAAACAGTATGATGTGAGATTGATGTATCTTATTTTTCTTCGCAAGAAAACAGAAACTTGACATGACTTCCTGTGCTTTACCTTTTCTTCTCTGCTAAAGTTTCCAAAGACTGCATCACTAACTCAGAGTCAATGCTGAATATTTATTCAGAATTATTGTTCAAATCAATGTTTTTTAGTTTTTTTACATACTAGTCTTTTATTTGCAACAAATGTTTAAATTATTCAATAAAAGTCTTAAATTTTTTTTATTCTTTTGCAGTGGAATTCTTTAATAAATTGAAAACCGAAATTTTTTAAATAAAATTTTTTAAAATAATATATCTTAAACATCTCTCTTTTATTTTTATCAGAATATTTCTCTTAAATAACTCATAAAAAACTCAAAGTTTTAAATTATATGTATCTGAAAATTTAAGAAAAAAGTTTCTCTCTATTTGCGCATTTAAAAATTAATTAGTCTAGCTTAATTTTATTCCTAGGATCTTCTGCTAAGATATTTCAATCTACGAATCAATATATTGGCATTTAAAATTTCCCTAATAATAAGATTCTCAGTTGTGATTTTTCAGACAATTATATTTTTCGATGCATTTTGAAGTCGGGGAATTGTGAAATTTAATCGGATATTGGCTCAAATGTTCATCAGCGCAATCAGTGGGATTGGTTCACCTCGAATTACATACTGAACAAACGGGCAGTACAAGCAAGCCAGCACCTCGATGATCAAGTAGAATCTCGATCGAAGCGCGAATAATACGTTGATCGAAGGAGATCAACTGACCGGAAACATGCTGTGAAACCACGTATAAATACGACGACGCATTGAAGTGCATTCTCTGGTCCATTAAATTTTCGCATTAGTAGTTCGTATATATACAGAGTATAATGTGTGCCTCACGTTGTCAATATATAATTACACGGCCACCAGCTGAGAAATACGTCGGATACCATACCTACTACTCGTAAAGTATTTCCTCGTCATGTCGCGCGATTCTGTCTCTCCTTCGACGACCACTGCGAAAATCTCTGTGTCTCTTTTTGTCGTTTTTCTGACCCTCTTTCTCTCTATTTCACTTTTACGTGATACATGTCGGTCAGCCGTGCAATACACTGACAGAAAACTCGCGTGCGATGTGAACTTATAGTACGAACTTGGCAACAGCGACCACGAGAGAGAAAATCAATAGGACCTTTTAACCCTCTCCTCTGTGAGATGGAAAAAAACACCACTGACGAGAATTTCCGAATCAAGTTTCGTCGTTTATTGTTTATCGGTTAATTGTTTGGATTTTTTTTATTCAAAGGAATATGCTACGCTTGTGTGTGAAAGAGAATAGCATTAGTAATCGCATGTATAAACGAAGCTTATTGATCTACTGTGTCAATATATGTGTCAAACATGAAAGCATAATAGAATCCATCTATAATAAACAATGTAATGAAGTTCTCACAATTGGTTATTAATTGAAATGATACTTTCGAAAATATTCATATTTCTGTAGAGTTATTTTTAGAATATAAATAGTGAAAATTATTGTAAACTTGTTAAATCTTATTTGTCTAATAAAGCGTGATGAAACGAAAAATTGAAAGAAAAAAATTACAAAGGTAATCGTGACACTTATTCAACTTGAAGATCTAGGATCATTTTTATCATGTATGAGAAAATGTAAGACTATTTTTTAATTGTAAGACTGCCAAAGATGATTCGAAATTGAGCTGAAACGTATAAAATTATGTGATTCTAATAAATTGTGTTAATCGTTTTATTTTATGCACCACATTTAATTAGCCCTTATTTATAATTAATGTTTTTTTTTTTTAATTTAAGAGTCTTATTAATCTTTTGCTGAAAGATAATTTGATTATTAATTGTTTAAATCTCATCTCGGATAATCCAACAATGTTACTGGGACAGACTAATTATAAGGTGTAACAAACATCTGGTGCAATGTAACAAGCACATAATAATTGAAGATAGAATCACTTCTGCACGCGACATTAGATATCATTAAATATCAGAGTTTACATTTATGCGCATACTCAGTGAAGCGTCTGTACATCGCTCGTTGTAATAGCGTGTCACATGTTTTCCGCGTTAATAGCAAGAACGTGTCAATAAAAGCGTAATTTAAGCGATGCAAGGTTAACGCTCTGCTAACTTGATAGGCAGGGCCGCTCTACTATAATCGATGTGAGAAAACCATGGCGAGGAAACGAAGGTGTGGCGTTAATTGAACGTTATCGTTGATTAATCAATGACATTCAAGAGTATGTACGAGGAATGTATGTAGAACCATATGTATAACGGAGAGCAGGAATTAAGATGCATGTGATTATTTCCATTATCATGTTAAAAAATATTATTCTTAACTGCAAAAATGAAAAAAATGTATTTAATATAATAATGTATTTAATATAATATTGCGTTTAGAAAATGTTATATAAATATTATTTTTTAAAAGTAATTTCATAAAAATATAATTTCAGTGAAATACGTATGTGTTTCCATATATAGTTACAAATAAAAACATAAATTTAATAATTATATAATCACATAATGGATCTAAATTTACGGATCAATCAAAAGGTAAAGCGCTATTCCATATCAAAGTCTTTCAGCTAAAAATATATGCTTATATTCTCGACTTGAAGAATATTTATATGATTTATACGATTTATAAGAAGAAGTATCGTATTTAATTTTAATATAACAACAGAATATTTTACAGAATTTCTTCTACCAAACAACAATTACATTATTATTAGATTGCGAGCTGTTTTTTATCGATAAAAAAATTTTTATTCTCATTTCCGCGGCAAATGCAAGCTGCCAGTAACGATTTCCAGAATGTTTATGACGTCTGCTAATTTAGATTGAATTGTCGAGACGCAATTATAAGACCTCTCTTGGCGAGCGATTCAAAATGAGTTTCTCTCTTCGCGTAAGACTGTCGTGAAATTTCAGATTACTCGTGCAAGATGTTTTCATTAACGCTATGTTTACTCATAATTACAGTTTATGTCATATACTTGATGAGTTTTTCTTATGTATTACCGATGTTATGTAGTACCGATTCTTATGTAACTTACCGATTTATTACATATATCTCTCAGTTAAACATTTCTTTTTTGTTTTAATGGTACGTATGAAAAAATAACATCTTTCAAAGAACTTATTTAAAAAATATATATATATATGATAAAATGTAGAATTATTAGTGCTGTAAATCGCTAAAAAATTTTTTATTAAAAAATAAATTTTCAGAGACCTTGATAAATTAGACAATTTCAATAAATATAAAATAAATTCTATTTAAACACTTAAAATTTTATTTAAACAAATTAATAAAAAGCTAAGAACTACGAGCCATAAAAATTATTAAAAATTTTTATTTAAACACTTTATTACTCAAATATTTAATATTCTATATTAGAAGATTGTGAAAATGATATTATCCAATCAAATATTTGTTTTAAAAAATCGCTATCAAATAAAACATGTCAATTCATACAACATATGCATGGAAAAGCCTACTTATTTTGAAGACCAATAAAAAGTATAACAAATTTTCAGATATAATAAAAAAGTTAAAAAAATAAGAAGAATTCATGATAGTTATACCTGACAAAGATAGTACGTTCAACCTTGTTTCTGTGCAATTTATCTGAAAAAGCGACGTTTTTCACGCTCGATTTATTGTGTTTTCTCGAAGAATCCACTCACGAAAATCAACCTGTGTGATCGCCTCTATCTGTTTTTAGACTTATAAAGCAGAACATTGTTTTACCGGTAAATCGTGGAACACGCTTTCCTCCATTTGATTCACGAACTGAGTCTTTCAAGAATTTAAAAGAATGCCGCTTCTTTCTAGTATTTTTACAACTGGTTTGGCCCATCAAAACACATAATCCATAGTATAGGTAATCTTGTCAAACATCTTTCTTTCTTTCTTTATTCTTATTTTTAGTATTACTGCATTCTTTTAATAGTCTATATATATATATACTATCATTAATGTGTTTCATCAAAAAGTCAAATCAGTCAAATAATCAGCTTAAAATTCGATATTTTTTTCGAAAAAGCATTTAAAATAGCTAATATCAATTAATATTATTAAAAAATTTTGACGATATTAACCCGTGAAACTAATTGCAAAAAACAAAACAAATAAGTAATTTGATTTATAACACTTTTATAGCAGCAAAATAACCTATTATCTTGTAGTTTTAGATCATAACTTTGAAACAAGTAAGTGGATCTAAATCAACTTGTATATTTATTGTTATTAGTATACTAGTACACTACTTCATAAATTTAGAAACGCTTGCAATTTTCTCTCATTTTATATAAACTTAAGTATCTCGGTGAAAAGGAATCGTAGAGAACTTTTAGAAATGCATTTTAAAGATGAAAAATAGAGCTTTAAACTGATATTTGAATTTGTTTCTATACTTTCTAAATTATTTCTAAAATTGAAAATTGATATTTTTTCGTATTTGTGTTATCTTTTAAAACGCTCTACCATGATGGAACATCATCAAATAAAATTTAACAGACAAGCATTTTAAAATAGACTTTTTGTTCTCTAAAATGCATTTTGAAAAAATTGCTATAATTATTTATTTGCAAAGATAATTTTTTATTATGTACAATTTGACTACAATTTTGATTCAATTTTATAAAATTTCTTAATCGATTAAAAAATTTTTTTTAAATTTGAAAAAATACAAATCAAGCACATTATAATCAATACTTTTTCCTTTCTGTCTTTTTTTTATGAACTTATTATTTTCGAAGTTAAAAAAAAATTTTAGAAAAATTAAGTTTTTACACATGAAATTTTATAAAATAAAAAATTCGATATTTTTCGAAAGAGTATTATAATAATTTTTATCAAAAAATATTTTAAAGCTTAGAAAATCTATTTTAAAATTCTTGTCTGTTAAATTTTGTCTGATAATGTTCTAGATAGTAGAGGTGCTTCGAAAAATAACAACAATATCGAAAAAAATATTAATTTTTGATTTTATGTAAATTATTTAGGAACAAAACATCATAGAAACAAAATTCAAATGCCAGTTTTCGATATTGTTGAAACTGTATTTTTCTTCTTTAAAATGCATTTTTAAAAACTTCTCTACAATTTTGTTTTCTTTTTACAAAGATACTTAAATTTTTTAAATGTGAGAAAATTGCGTTTCCAAATTTTTTAAACTAATTTAAACTATAATAAATATAACTATAATAAAAAAAAAAGTTAAATAACTTTTAAACTAATAAGAGAAT
>NW_017259198.1:519855-530162 GCF_001594045.1 Atta colombica
TATATATATATATATATATATATATATATATATATACACACATATATAATATTATCCATATATAATATTATACATATATAATATTGTAGATATTTGCCTTTTTTCATACTAATGCGTAACTGAATAATGGGTTTGTTGGTCATTTTTACATTGTATACTTGGAAAATAGAATTATCTAATGTATTTTTCGTATATATCTGGGACATAAATCATGAAATAGCATCTTCAGAATTACATCTCGAGTGCAACGCCTACATGCAACGATGAAATTGGCATCGGTCGATTCGCGCGTGAATTTCTTGACTTTGATTGGATTGAAGAAAAATTCCACGCGCAGTACTCACGATGTGATCACACTTCGTCGTTGACTACGAACCGAGATGCGATGGTCGTAACGGCATAGAATGCGCATAGGATATGTACTAGGATATGCAAGGAAGCTGTTGAACGCGTTCCGAGATTTCAATTTAGGAAATTGCTCGTGACTGTGCCGTTTTGCATCAGACTTGATGGATAGACATCGTTTTATTGTATTTTATTTCATAGTAATTTTAGATTGTAATGTCCGATCGCATCAAAGTGTTGTATTCATTTTTAAGACTTGACTCCCCCGTTTTCACAATATACAATTACCTAAGGATTAAAAATTATCAAGAAATTGGTAAATGAATTTCATTGATGAATCTCTAATTGGTAATCTTTAACTTTTGGCAATCTTTAGTAACTATTAACCATATATTATGAAAATAAGTCTTAACATGGAAAATTAAAAACTTGCTAATGGCTACTTTCGAAAAAAAAGAAAATTAATATCAAACGCTTAAAATAATGTGTTACTGAAATGTGTTTGAATTAAATGTCATTAAATGAATTTCTACAATAATAATTTCAGTTAACCAGGACGTGAAAAGATTAAGTATTACAGCTCCGCGTCTAATAATAAACGGAATCACTACTTCGTTTTCTGACGATTGTGCAACTGCTTCTAAATCGAACCATTCGTTCGCATCGCGAGCGCGTGAATACCGCTACCGGTCTGTCCATTTCATACTTGTCCAACTCTCCTTCCCGTCGGCTTGTCCGATAAGCATTCCGACATGGCTTTAAAATTAATGGCTTTCAACCACGAAGGTTGACGGCGCCCGCTATTGACATCGCACGCCCGTAAACGAACAGGAAGTTGTGCGACTCGCGTGCGCGCGAAAATAATTAAACTCGAGAACGAGTTGCACGTGCGGTCGATCGATATCTTTCATCAAAGCCTACCTTTTTAGGGTTATTGAAGTCCAGAATTTTGGATTACAAAATAGTTTTTGGATTATAAAATAGTTTTTAATAACTGTTTACTATCATTTTGTAATCAGTTCTATCATTTTTAAAAATATTTTTTCTTTGTTGAAAATGTGACAACAAAGAAAGGAATTTTCAAAGAAATCTGCAATATATTTCGAAATTATTGAATATAATGCGTTGAATATTTCTTTAGTCCATCAAAAGATGCGTCAGATATTTTTTTAATCAAGGAAGAAAAGTTAAAAAGAAACAATTATTTTAATGCCCAGGCAATAATACTTTTGGATAATTTATTTTTAATATTTAGATAACGTTGATGGCAAGTCAAATACTAACGAATACAATATTTCTTTATTAATTCTTATTTACATCTTTCCTTTATAAAACTAATGTCTTAATTGTTGAGATAGTTTTATTAAGATAATTATCAAGATTACGTCTGAAGCTTTAATATTCTGAATGGCAGATGATAATTTTTATCAAACTTTTGTATGAGAAGAAAAGTTTACTTGAAATTTGTAATAGAATGGCCAAAGAGTTGTACTTTTCTCAAGAAATCCTGCGTAAGTACTATAAATTAAAATCTGTGAATTGTTTCCTCGATCTTAAGAAACAACGATGTTTAAGTAACTCGGTTTAATGAAATGTTCGCTTCTCAACAGAAAACGTGAGCTATCGATATTCGCGAGTTTTCAGTATGACTAATGGCCTCCGAACCACTTGTTGAAAGTGAATCCAATCAAAACGCTTGCATTTCGACAAGATCTTTGACTTATATGACTCATATCCATGCTTTTGGTTGTTCTAGTTTAATTTTATCTTACTTCGTAAGACATGCATCTAACATCTCAAGTGTAAAGCATTAAGCTCGCGAAGTTTTAAATGTACTGTAAAATTAGTAAGATAAGAATTTCTGTATGGTTACATGGTTTTAAACATGAATTATTTATCATTACATGGTTTTAAACATGAATTATTTATCATTTGAGCAATTATGATTCTTAGTAATTTATGTTACAATAATTTGTAACATAAATGCTTAAATACCAAAAAAATTCGAATTTATAAAAAAATATTATGTAAATAATTAATGCATTTACTTGTAAAATCATTAAAATGATTTTATTAATATAAATTAACATTTGCCTTTCAAAAATATTATCTAACGAGAACCAGTTCTTTTTAAAAGCAAGTTATTCCTGTTTTATCTAAAATTTTGTCAACTTTTTTCTTTATTTAATTAAAAAAAAAAAAGAATTTTTTTACCCAAAGGGTCGTATGTCAAACAAACTTTATCGATATGTATAAACAAATATTTCACTTTAATCAAAGCAAGCATATATGTGAAGGAAAGTAACGAGAGAAGGAATAAAATTTTTGCGATCGATCGTATGAGGAAGCAAATTGAGGTGCTAGAAGCGACGAACTGCGAGCTGCTGTCGGTAATTTGCAAATGGTGATCGAAAAACGATTGGCCATTAGTTAACTTACGTGCACATGGCAGTTTTGGGTCCAATATAATTTACATAACTACGTTTCTATTGAAGCTTATAATAAATTTTACGTTGCAGCTCTTCGAAGTCGACTAATGCAAAGAATATTGCTAGATTACATAATTCTTTTTGCTCCAAATAGAAAAATTATGATTCAAAATTGTCAATAATGGAGAGCTTTTTCAACATTCCGTTTCATATATTATGTATATATCTAAGAAATAATATAAAATAAAGAAGAGGAAAAAAATATAATAAAAAATTAAATGAACAATGTTCAAATCTCTATATAAAAATCTAAGCTAATGAAATTTAAAAAAACTTTCCAAAGAAAATTATCGCGAAAAGAGATTTCTCTTTCTCTCTTCTTGTATATAGAAATAAAATTTTCTGTCCGAGATGAAATGCACCGTGCTTGTCGCTGCATATGCGACCTTTTATGTAGTAATAAATAATAAGGTAACTGTCGCACGCGTTTCTTCTCTCCGGCCGTGACGAGATAAAACGGTCTGATACCCCAACTACCGCGGACGAGAATAGACGACGGATATGCCGACGACAACTTCACGGTATATTTTATAGGGACTGGGTTGTTATATTGCGGCACACCACTTGTATGCCGTTTATTTCATCGTGTTGTTCTAAACACAGTGTTCTCAGTGTTACAGAAATATGTTCCCTCTAAATAAAATATTGCTGTACTTTTTTGCTGTTTACAGTATCATAATTATGTAATTCTACGAGAGAGCAGAAACTTTCGTTGCTTCATTAATTTTTGAAATTTTTTTTATCTTTAACGTTGTAATTTCTTTTTGCCATTTTTTCACTTTTATTCATGTTCAATTAATGTCGGGCAAAAATATAAAATAGATAAACGTTGGACTTCGCGATTACGTTTCTATAGAAAATACATCTCGAGCGCGCTTCTAACAATCATCCGACCGCGAAAAATAGTTACCCAGCGTTTAAGAAGCCTTCAAGCGTGGTTGAGATCCACTCGACCCTTTACCAGAGAGCTTTGCCTAACACTCTTTTTCGAACTCGAGTACCGGCCAGCTGTTAAATTTTCCGAGACGATCATAATCGAAATATAACATAACGTCATGCAACAGCCGATCAGCAATTTATTTTTACCCTTTATTCGTTTTCTGTACGTTTAATTACGCCTACCCCACCTGCTATAATTAAATATTTCGTCTTTCACTGATCATCACCATTCGAGAAAAAAATAGATAGAGGAATTTGGATCTCTTTAAATAGCTACTGTATGCGCGCATTGATTATCGAAATACACATTATCCAATTATTCAATTATAAAAAATTGTAATCTTTAATAAATAAATAAAAATTAGATGAATTTAAAATAATTATATATACATATTATATATACATATCGAAATAAAGTAATTTTAGTAATAAATTATTTAGATAATTATTTAGATATACATATAACAACATTATACAATTTTACTTTGAATTCATGTAACCTTTATTTATTTATTAAAGACTATAGTTAACAATTATTCTTATAATTATTGCTTAAAGAATATAATTAACAATTACTGCTACAATTAATTTATTTAGGTATATACATATAACATTACTTGAATTAATATAATCTTCATTTATTTTTATTAAAGAAGAGAGAGAAACAATAGTTTTTTGAATAATTGAATAATGAGTATTTCAATAATCAATTTGCAATTAACAATTATTGTTATAATTAACTATAATATATTCTCACTTCACATATTCATATATACATATCAGAAAAATCCACCTTCTTATACGTAATACTTGTCTATCATCAAGTCACTTTTTATATAATCAATTCTGCTCGAAAGCTACTTCTAAAGTTTCTATTTTAAAATTCATCTTCACGTTTTAAATCCATCATCATGTGATGCGCAAATTCGCTTTCTCGATTAAAGCTTTGACGAGGCATCGATGTGCGAAATCAGCCGCTGAAGTTACATCGTCTGACATCGAAAGGAGAAACCTCATTTATGTCTGTAAGGAAGGTCTCGTCGAGGACCCCTGACCCGGTTTCGCCATGTTCATATCTTTGAATCGGTGTTGGAGGACTCTCCCTCTCTTTCGGTGGCGGTATTCATCATCTGTATAAAACGTTAGGCCTCAGTCGAACTCGCAAACAAGCTCTCAACCACTTCTGCAAATCTGCGCCACCCTGTCGCGATTTCATGCTGAGAATTCTCACCGCACTCTATAGGAATTGCCTTCTCAAAATTAAGTCAAATATTTCAAAAGTATATTCAATAGAAACGAGAGAGATGAGAGCTGTGATTTTGCAAGAATCGTAACTTAATTCAGCTGTTTCTTCAACGATCAACAACAAATTGGGAACGTACCGAAAAGATTTCAGAATATCAATTGTATTCTGTAATTGATAAGTGAACCATTACAGTATCATTACAGTATCATAACAGTATCATAACAGAGATTCAATTTTAAATCGACGAAAATAAAAAAATTAAAAAGTAAATATATAATTAAAATGGATGTATAATTTAAATGGATGAACTCTATTGAATATTGTACGATTATCTTTTTAATAATTCTTTGAAATTAACTAGTTGCAAAACTTATATTTTTATGTATAAATGTTTTATTTATTATATTTAGCTACTAAAGTTGAACAGTTAACGTGAACTAATAAAATATATACGAAACAATTGTAGAAAATAAATTTTATATTATCATAAATAAAAATTAATATATTATATTCATAATAAAATTTTAATCAATAAAAGTCCCCATCATCTTTATTTCATATCAGCATTACAGAAATATATTTCTTTAATATTAATATTTCAACATTTTATTTGGAAAATGCACACAGAAAATTATATATAAATATATTTTTTATTGAATATTATAATCAGTTGTATAGTAATAATCTTACATTAACAATTAAACTATTCAACAATTATCACTTCATTATCTGCACAAGTTTGTTTTCATACTTCCTGTTATATGTATTTTCCATGTGTAATCAACTAACGAGAATACCAAGGATATTACCAATATTGGATATTACTATTTGACTTTGCACATTATGCTTAATAGAGTTTCTGATTATTACTGTATTTATGTGTATATTGGACGAACGATACTACAACGTTTTCAATATCTAAGCTTTTATAATAATTACTGTATAGTGTAAAATTTTGCTATTATTATTTTGTTTTTATTATTTGCTATTATTATTTTGTTTTTATTATTTGCTATTATTATTTTGCTTTTATTATTGCGGTAGATTTTATTATTCACGAAAAGACAGTTTACTATGTTCGTATACATATTAATCACTCATTACTGATTTGAAATATTTAACATTTTATAATATAATTTCGCAAAAATATTAATTATTATATATTTCGTGTTTCATATTATTTTCGATAAATAGGTTATTAGCGTACATTATAAATATCGCACATGTATATTTGTTTAAAGAAAAAGATTTAATTCGTATATCGATCGAAAATGTATTTATACATTAAATTAATTTTTGTATGGTATTTCCGATGTTAATTATGGGCAATTTCACAAAACACATAAATCAATAATCATTATCAAGAAACAATCAACACAAAGATTTATTATACTTGATTATTCAGACCAATGATTCGTGTTACTACGCGTTTTCAATCTAAAAATAATAATTATCATATTATATTGAAAGCGGCGAACAGTTTAAAATAATAAAAGATTGAAATCCAAATATCATTAAAAAAAAAGAAGTAATTACCATTAATATTTACGTATTTCATAAGTAATAATTTAATAATGAATATCCATTCGCTTTTCTACTTCTAAATCAAGTAAAATATAGGGAATATTTCAATAATTATCTCGATACACATTACAAGTCACAAATTGTAAAAGGTAATTAATTGCAGTGTAATAATTGTTAATAAGAAATAATCGCGTTTCAAACGTGTTTAATAATGTCACAATACGCTGAACAATTTGTATTGTTATTTCTTTGCTCGCATGTCATGAAACATATGACCATACATTCAGCACAGAAAACTGATCAGTAAGCATTCAATGAGTCCTTAATATGATTAGTTGCCTTTATTTCTTTGCTGGATCTAATGTAAGAAATCAACTATGTTAAAGAATTACTAAGCGCTCATTGATCAGTTTTCTCTGCTGAAAACAGTCAATGAATACACCAACAATCGCTCGAAAGAAACAGAATGTCAATCTTGTTTATCGAAACACGATTTTGTGTACGACGTATGCAAGTTTGAATAGATAACGTTTTACAATAACGGTTCACTTGATGTTACAAATAGAATTAGAACAAATAGAATAGAATTATTTTATTGATCAATTAGTAAAGTTCTTTCTTTTGATTAGTCAATCAAATGCTTCAAAGCATTTGTGAATTTTTTACGCTAAACATTCACAATGGTGAAACGGTTATTTATTTTGAGTGACATTTAGCAGTAATTTGATGCAAAAAAATCAATCGCGTAATTTATTTATTTATTTTTATGGGATTGCTACCGTTTATTTTGTTCAATTATGAAGAGCAGATTTATTCTTAACATTAAAACATTAAAGTTTCGATCGACATAAAAATAATTTATAGCATCGAATGGACCATATCTGACATATATATATATATAGCGATTATGAAATTTTCATCGCGTTTTAAAAGAAATATACATAGAATATTCTAGCTCCATATTTCAAGTTAGTTTTGGAAATTGTTATGGCACATGTAGTGCTTTATATAGATTCGTTAGCATTGCCTAAGGTATCATTTAATTCCATTTAAGTGCACTTTGAAATCCACTGAATTATACACTGAATTATACATATCCAAATTACAAACGGATTTCTAATTAATTACGGAGAGCATAATGAGAAATAATGATCACAATTTTATGAAAAATGATCATGATATTTCATTAAATATCTTGTATTTTTATTGGAAAAGTATTAAATAAAACATTGTATAATCAAATTTATTAGATTAGATTTTATTAGATTTTTATCAATTATTAAAAAAACGTACAAATGAAAAAAAATAGTAATTTAATAAAATCGTTAATATAAATCCTCATGGATTTTTCGTGGCATTCACAATAGTGAGAAGCATTATTTATTGTAAGCGATATTCAATAGTAATTTGAACTGAAAAAGTTAAAGTCCAAATATCATGTAATTTGTTTATTCACTTTTATGAGTTTATTACTTTATTTTGTTCTATTACAGAGACTACAAAGAGCAGATTTCTTCTTAATATTAAAACATTAAAGCTTCGATTATTGTAAAAAAATAATTACATAACAAATAAGCAATCATTATTAGCATTATTGTTAATATTATTAATTAATATTATTAAGAATTAAAAGAATGTCATGTTTTTATAAATAGAAAGAAATCATTGAGATAAATTGTATATAAAATAACAAGATAATAAAAACGAATAAATATATACGACAAATATTTTGTAAGATCTTTTAATGTAGAGCTTTCGATATTAAAAACGGTGAAGATAGCTTATATTTTATGTGATAGAGTATTTCAATTTTAATTAGATAGCAATATGATATAAAGTGATAACATATTTGATCATGAAAATACCGCTGAAAATTGATTAAGATCATCATTTGTCAGCTCCCATTTGTCATCTCAAATGCTTAGCATAAATGAAATATGTATACGGGCGTAGAGAGAGAGAGAGAGAGAGAGAGAGAGAGAGAGAGAGAGAGAGAGAGAGAGAGAGAGAGAGCGCGAGAGAGAGAGAGAGAGAGAGAAACGGAACATAAACCGTATCGAGAAAATTTCCGAGAGATATCAATCAACGACAAAGCGAGCTCGTTTAAAGAAGCTTCGTCATAAAGATGAAACAATGAAAAGAGAGAACGTATTTTTATACATGCAATGTTATACATCTATTGAATTTATAATTATTTATCTCATGCGTGTTATTTAATTTAAAAATGTCATGATAGAAATATTTTTTAAGTTAAGATTAAGGGGCTCATTCTGTAACTCTTAACGACTGTAATTGTAGGATAAATTTGGATAAGATGACTGTTTTTAAAATGTAAAAAACTTTCTCATCTTTTTTCAACTCTAGAATTGAAAAGAGATAATGAATAAGTTGAACCTCGATTAAGAATTAATCGTGTCGAGTTGTCACAAATTGAGCTTAAGAGTTACAGAACAGGTTCCTTAATTACATTTAATATGTTCCGCATAAAAAAACAACAAAATTTACAATACGTTTACCACATACAATTCTCAAATGCAACATACTTCTAATTTAATATTCTCAAACATTTGAAATGTAAATCACTTTAACTAGTGCAATATCTAAATTCCTTATGAATCTTATGATTCTATACGGATTTTACAATTCTTATGGATTTTTTTTTAATTGATAATGAATCAATTTTGTTAGCAGTTTTATCGCTGAAGAAGATACTGGTCACCTCTATTTTCACACTATTTTCACATTATTATAACATCACAGGCAAAAAATGTTGTAACGATCCCCTCGAAGAAGCCCAATTTTGCTTGGTGTAATATTACGAATAACGCATAGCGCCGGATTAACATAGCGGGAAACTCGAGACGAATATCTAGCTTTTGTTTCTCTCATGAAGAGATTCGTGAAACGTAATAAACTCGTGACGTGATATTCACTGACGAAATTGCAGAGGATGACGAAGTAAGCGAGAGAGAGAGAGAGAGAGAGAGAGAGAGAGAGAGAGAGAGAAAACTAAGCTTGCTCTTCTTTTTAAAGCGGATTTGCCTTTGCGCGCGCGCGCGCGCGCGCGCGCGTGTGTGTGTGTGTGTGTGTGTGTGTGCTGAATAAAGAGTGTATAAGCAAATGGCAATCTTATTTAGCGCGTCATTCGGCTAACTGACTATTACAATCGCTAATGAAACGAGAGAGGGATATTTAAAGTAAGTTGAATGGCTTACCACGGATTTTGTGCTGAATATCGCGCAAAAACCGGCATGTACCTCTGACGCAGTAATGATGTAGAAAATGAAAAACTCTACAATATTTACGCACAATGTTGATTTGTTGAAATTGCATGCTGATAATTATGTTTTTAATTAAAAAAAATATAATCTGATATTGATTTTGTACTAGAATCTTAAAATATACATATATCAGCATTCGACAATTTGAATATTTTTCTTATAATTAATAAAGTCTTGCCAGCAGGCAAGTTTCCTTTAACCAACATACTCTTACATATTCTTCTAACTCGACATAAATTATGCATCAGTAAATCCCCGATGCAAGCTTGAAAAGAACAAACGCGAAAAAAGATAAAGTTTCGTAACAATGGTTGCCTATGCATTTGCGGATACCGGGGCAGTAATTTCCGTTGCAATGTCGAACAAGCGAAAGAAAACCAGAAAGTCATCGAAAGAAAGAGAGAAGAAATAAAAATGTAAAAGATACGTACATGTCGCTACGTGCGCGCGCGCGCGTGTGTGTGTGTGTGTGTGTGTGTGTGT
>NW_017259198.1:530262-541543 GCF_001594045.1 Atta colombica
CTCTCTCTCTCTCTCTCTCTCTCTCTCTCTCTCTCTCTCTCCCCTCTCTCTTCTCCTTTCCCCCCAATAGCTATTCTATTCTCCAGCATTTACAGGTTACAGAATTCGCTGTTGAAAACGACTATCGACGCTTCTGTACGCGCACGTGACGAAAAGCCGAAGCGGCGTGTTCCAGGCGTGCTGCGAACGGGGTGATAGTGTAATCTCGCTCGATCCAGGTTATACCTTAGCGACGCGACAAAGCATCACCATGTGTATACGCGGCGTATTAAACAAAGGAGGAAACGAAATTGCACTGGGAATTGCATCGCGTCAGTCAGCCATGCCCAAACTGGAGCGGGCGAGCGTTCAATTGAATACCAGGAAAACGCGAAAATCGCTCTGATTTCACTTTCCCATCGCATTCCCTGAATGCATATTGCAGAGTATTGTCAGATCGGTTCACAAATTCGCGTGTATTTTGGAGAGATTTTGGAAACAAAACAAAATACAATTATTCTTTTCTCTGCTATCAATATATATTTTTGTTATCAATTAATTATCATTAATATTTTATTCATTCTGAGACGCCATTAATGTCAAGCATTGTTCATGATGTACGCAATACATATACGTGAAAATGTATGATATAGATTGACCTAACTACGATCCATTAAAATGCTGCTACAGATGTACTTGTTCTCTTTAGAGATTTCATCACGTTCATTACTGCAGCTCTCTGAATGTATACGATTTGAATTAATAAAGGGGAAAATTCATCAACGAATACAACAGAATGATTATTGAGTAAAATAATCAAGCATAACAAGATGATCTGAGAATAAATCATTCTAATTATTATTTGTTCGCCTTTTCACTCGAGCAATGTTTTGACATTTGCATCTTCTGGTTGATTTATAACTTGCAGCTGAATCAGGCGTAAAAATTTGAGAAAAATAAAACCGATAGTGTAATGATCAAAGGTGACGTTTAAAAAAAAATATAAAGAATGTATATAATAAATATCAGTCCCATATACTTTTGAGTTACAATTTCTATCTTCAATAATTATATCAACGTATTTTTAATAATAAACATATTTACATAAATGTATACAACAGGTGTCCGATAATTCTTCCGAGAGTTTGTGGATATGTCGAGCGGACTAAATTGAGACGGAAAGTCCTCTACCATTTTACAATTTTTGCAATAGTTAATGAAATATTAATAATCTCTAAAGATCTCGGCGAGAGGCAAGAGCACAAGGAAAAAGTGGCAAATTGCATCACGTGAATGCCCACGTCCACATCAGGACAAGGGTCACGTGACCAGTTTTCTCCAATTTCTTCCATGTCTATGGAGCTTTGAGGCTCGCGTCCAATCAGAGGAGATGCGGGTTGCCACTCTCTTCCTTTGAGACTCTCTAGAAGAGAATGGCACATGACTTCCGTCTTGATTGGACGCCGTCATTCACGTGATACAATTTGCCACTTTCTCCCTTTGAGGCTCTCTAATCACCGAATGCGCGCGTCCGCCCAGCCTCCTATTACTATCAAGTGTACGCCCGTTGCTAACTCGATGCGCAGGCCGCGGGAATAAGTGGGGATGGGCCTGGCAAGTCTTGCTAGACCATCCTACTATTCCTACTCATTGCGGCCCGCGCGCCGAGCTAGCAATGAGCGTACATGTGATATTAGGCCGCGTTTACACCTTGACGGAAAAACGAAAAACGGAAAAGCGGAAGTCAATCGGAACTCGCAGTAGTAGTAGGTAATACATTTCGCTTGTTTGTCTTTCCGCGAGTTCTGATTGGCTTTTCCGCTTTTCCGTTTTCCGGTCAAGGTGTAAACCCGGCCTTATGGTAGTCTGGCAGACGCGCGTATTCGGCGATCTTTAGAGATTAATATTTCGTTAACTATTGCGAAAATTGTAAAATAGTAAAGGACTTTCCGTCTCAATTTAGCCCGCTCTATACATGTCCTGTACGAACTCTATCAGAAGAATTATCGGACACCCTATATTCATATAAACATACATTTATATAAAATAAAACATAATAACAAACATTTGAGATGATAATTCATTATTAAAAACTTTTACATTATTAATGTCGATCATTTATTGTCTCATTTTGGATAAATCATTAGTGAAGACAACAGGATTAATGTAACTAGTATGGATGAATAATTCTCGAAAATAATAGCGCATTGTCAATATCAGTCCTTCATCAATACTTTTTCATATTACAGACAGAAGATACGAAAAAGTGAAAGGTGAAGGGTTTTTTTACATTCTTCGTGTTTTCAGACGAATCCGTCGCGTTACAATGTCGCGCTTTATACGAGTGATTGACGCGCTTCCATGAACGCGCGCGATTTCTACGTCGCACCATCAGTCACCATTCATTCTGTAATACAATATAGAAAATTTGATGCACTATCTACATCTCTTCCTTGTCTGTTAACGGATGTATGTATATGAAAAGGGGAATACGAGGAGAGTATCTCTCGCGTATCTAAGAAAGTGAGTAAATTGTGAATAGAAGACATTTTCTTTTAGATTACTAACGATACATCCGTTATATTCATAAAAATCAGAGCATGTAGTTAAATCAAAACCGATTCACTAATAACTTTTCATTTTAAATAAATTTGAAATTCACCTTCTGCGAGGTATCTTCAATGCTCTCGTATTGATAATGTTGCATTAGTGGTTACAATTAAAAACGATATTGGAGAAGGAAATTCATTGAAATTCCACAAATAATCTCTACATTGTGTGTGTGTGTGTGTGTGTGTGTGTGTGTGTGTGTGTGTGTGTGTGTGTGTGTGTGTGTGTATGCGTGCGTACGTGCGTGCGCGCGTGTGTATATCCAAGTAACGAGAGAGATATGGCAATAATTCTAAATTTTAATCAGATTATTTAGCGAGGCATGCACATAATGCATCTTTCAGTCTCATCTAAGTTTATTTATTTCGTCAGTAGAAAATTTCGGCAAGTTTCGTCAGTAAAAAATTGATTCTAAATTGCGCAATTTGTAAGCGAAAATTATCGAGAACATCGCGCAATTTTGTATATGAAACCTTATAAAAGCACGATAACTGTAGGTTATTAATAGTCTAAATATATTAAAATATATATTAACGATTGAAAGTATCTAGCATTCAAAAAGAGAAAATTCTCGAGGGAAAAATCCAGTGAAGCATCAACGATATTCGAAGGACGAGCGAAAACGAAAGACAGAGTCGTACGTGCCATCGAAGGGTCTTGATTTTATGTGATTTTTCGAAGAAAGATGATGAAATTTCGATGAAAAGATAAAAACAGAACTAGAGAAGAGTAAACTACTACGAAACGACTTACTGAAGAGAGCTCGAAGAGGATACCTATGTCGTTATTCAAACTCAGTCGTTCCCGGAGGAACGAATGCGCGAAGTGAGAGGATTGTAAGACTCATAAATTTCATGACTGTCAAGTAAGTAAACCCCAACATCCATCCCCACGTATCTACCTTGTTTGCCATGCGGAAAGAAAAATTGGAAATCTGACCTGACGAGGGAACATTGTCCCCTTCTCGACAATGAAACATTGCAATAGCAAGAATTTAGCTGCCTCACCATGAACAATAAGTCCTCTGCGCAATCTCATTTCTTCGAATGATGTAACATTATTACGATAATATATGTTATTTTTCATCATCAACCGCGTGATATTGTGTGATCAGACTCTCCTCTCATTAGACAATCTATTAGATTGTCTGTGAGATACCAGATATTTAATAAATTTTATTCGATTGACATCAAATGTAAAGTCACTAAAAGTTCTCGTAAAAAAAAAACTACATCGTATGTAATATTTTTACCTTCGGATAATTTTTATAATTTTTTTACATTGAAATAAAATAATTGTATATATTTAATTACATTTCTTTGTACAATATGCATATTTATTTCATGATAATTTGTAAAAATTATAAATTATTTTAATTAATTATGTTTGCTAAAACAAAGAGATTTGCTTGAAAATTATATAATTTACATAAAAATATAATTAAGCAAAATTCACTGTGACTGAATATGCCTTCTTCGTTCATTTATATTAAAATAAAGAATGCAAATTAATAAATTAGTCAAACACATAATATTATTGAAAAAAAAGAATTTTAGTATTATCTAAAATACTTTTTTTTTTAGAAGTATTAATATTTCTTGCATAAATTAAATAAATAGAGAATTGTCAATCAATTGTAAGCAATGTTTTATTAATAGGTGTTATTGAGCAATGGAAAGAGAAAAAGAAACGAATTTGATAATAAAATTTCTTGTAATATATTGTGCAGTACCTAACCACGATATGACATATTATTAGTAATTATTGTGCAATTAATTTGAAGCAGTCATTTACGTATAAGCGCTTTTGTATAGCGAACATTGTTCGTCGAACGTCGCTGCCAATAATTTGCCACTCTTAATTAAGCGATCGTTTGATCACGGAAAATTCGACAAAATAATAACGCAAAACATGATATATTTTTCGATATTAATGAACGATCTGGAAATATCTCGAATCAAAAATTTATAAAATTTATTGAATCTAAATTTAAACGTTACATAAAATTATGCAAAAAAATTAAAATTTATTTATATAAATTTATAAATCTTCGATGATTACTACGCAAATGATTCTTTTTTCATTCTAACTTTTAATGAAATCCATTATTGAAAAATAGTACAACAATACAGGATAACTGATTTTATTAGTAATAATTAATAAATAGGAATTGCTAATGAAAACTTTAATTACAGCATCATATTCTAGATTACAGAATAAATGTTTCATCCTATTGACATTCTGATGTAATTAAAGCATTATACATAAATAATTACATTTAACTATCAATGTATGATAAAAGCAGCCATTTTTAATATCTTTTTGAATAACTTTTATCTAAAAATGTATAATGCGATATAATTTAAATACATGTACGCAATGTTATTTTTTTGTGGAATTACATTGATTTTCTATCGTAATAAAACTTATTGCGCACTGTGTCATTAAATCTAGAAACTTCACGCCAACTTACTCAGCCAATTTTGTTCTGAAAATTATAAAGTTTATTTTCCTAATTACGATAATATTGAGATCGATAACTGCAAACTCGGGTATAGATGTATCGGATAAATTACATTTTCACAAATTTTCTCAGAATATCACATTCTCTGTCGTATGCTGACGAACTTTTGGAAAACAGATTGCAGCTGCTTATAACGTCACATATGCCATGTCTGACCGCGTTCCGTGGTCCGTCACACGTGCATGTTCACCAGCAGGTCGGTATATTCAGTATACGTACCAAGGACCGATCTTGCGTGAAACGATCAAAGGCGCGACAACCACGTGCAACCGAATCGGGCCGCCTATCTATTTCTATGTCAAGCGGAGAGTTCGCCACCGTAAACTGAGTTCGTCACCGCGCTGTGCCTTCTGTCGCGGATCCCTTTTTTTGCTGATCGTCCCCTTTCTGTCATCGTCCCCGAAAGATCTCAAAGCTCATTTATTGGGAAAGTTGCCATTGGTTGCCATGCTTTCGGTCCTTTGCCTCGCTCGACGAATTATCAAAGTAACAGCGCGTTATCGCTTTTCTTTGCCACCTTCGTCCGTCGCAAGCATATGAAAAACTTAATTTTATCTCGTGACTTTGGAGCATTCTTTTCGTCACGGTGATATGAACATATTAATGATAACGGCACATCGCATTTCAGATGATTTAGTTCTCTACGATAGGAATTCCTGTGACTAGTGTGCAATCAATAAAATATTATATATTACATTCACGACATTGTTATACGCCATAAAAAGTATGTTAAATAAGAGAAAAATATTTATGACTTTTTTACTTGAATATATTGGTATATTATATATAAAATTTTTTTATATATAATTTTGTTTCCCGGATTCAGAATTTTATATAACAAGTAAATGTGTTTATATAGCAAGTAAAATATGTTTTTATCTGTGTAATACGCTTCTTTAATAAATAAAATTATGAGATTAAAATGTAATGAGAGCATACAAAGAGCTGTGAACAATAATGAAAAATATATTACAAATAAAAGGAACAAAAAAAACAAAAGAACATTAATAATAGCGACGTTCTTGAAAAATGCATATATATGACTTGAAATGACATACTTAGCTCAATTTCAACTTTTCATGTTCAGATTTTTCCGTCAGAAACAATGCGACTACGCTCACGTATATTCTCTTGACACGAAAATATGTAAAAGAGGACAGTATGGACGAGACGTTATGATAGATAAGACTTGCCTTTGTAAAATGGCATGCTTTTTGGAAGAGTGCTTCTAAAACGAAGTGAGAGTTATGAAAGAGGCCAAGCAAACATTCCATTATTTCCATCGAAAAGAGCTTGATAATACGAAGAATTTTGCATGCTCACGCTGCATCAAATTTCAATCAACTTTATTTCAATTAAATAAATATTTATTTCATATATAAAATAGATATTCATTATTAGATTGCGTATAAATTATTCAAAATTATTTTATCCGTAAGATTACAATTCGCTTGGTTTTCAATATTGACAAATTATTAATTACTTAATTATTACTTAATTATTAATTATTTCGTTATTTAAATTACACATTATGCTACACATAAAAAATTGATATACTTAAATATTATCCATTAAACAGATAACAGAGTCTAAAAAAACACGTTCTTTATAGAACCCTTTTTTCTAAAACAGAAATATACACTGTAAAAAATAAAATGTTAATCGACGTAGACTTTCTGAGATATGCAAAAATATTAAAATTAACAAAAAAAATGTTAATTTTAACATTTTTGGATATTTCAGAAAGTTCATTACATTTTTAAATTAAAATTAATATTTTAAGTTAAAATTAATTATTTTTAAGTTAAAATTAATATTTTATTTTTTACAGTGTATTATTGAGAATATATTATTCAGTACAAAATTACATAGTATAAGGATAATCTTCCTTCGAATACAAGAGTTACTATTAATTATAACTATATATATAGAGATAATTTGATGTGTTCTATGAAACTGACATAATAATTTATTGTCGTGTCATGTTTGTGATAAATCGTTAAAACGCTTCTCGCTTACGAAACAATACCGTGTGTTGAGCATATTTCATATATAAATAATACTATTTACTCTGGGAGAAGATAAACAATTTTCGCAATAATGAGATTGCATTTTTATAATTGCAACGTATAGCTAAAAATAGTATAAAAATGTCATAAATCGCATTACGTTATTTGCAACATTTAAATACGTGATGAAAGATTTATAGCTGTTAGTAGTTTTTTTTCTAAATTATTATCTTGTTTTTAAAATTATTAGGTGTGGGAAAAAGTTCGCGGCGTTTTTCCCGTTATATCTAACGGGAAAAACGCCATGAACTTTTTCCCACGCCTAATATTAATTAAAAAACAATAAAATATATTAGCACACTATACTAAAATATCTTCCGGCACTTTAAGTAACACAATATTTACGCAATAAACAATTATTTTGAATATTATTTTTAGAATTTGTACTCTCTAAATCTGAATCAGTGGATAGTCTAATTACCAAATGTATACTTTGCACTGATAATCAATGAAGTTTAACTAAAAAAGGAAGAATGTTTAAGCATTATATAACTAAAATACTGATACTTGCACGTTAATTTCAATCTTCCAATACCATCTTCCAATATTCATTGAATTTAAGCACTAAAACAAAATTAGTTAGATAATACCATAAAGATTAGTTAGGTTAGAGATTTCACATTTTATTCACTGATTACTAATGACATACTTGGCACTGATTATCTACTGATTCAGATTTAGAGAGTAATATAAAATGATTTTATATTTAAAAAAATGCATATTTTATAAAATTATAAATAACTTTAAAATGCATACTTAATAATTTACAATTATTAAGTATACATTAAAATTATATTAATTCACCATAAATATTTTGTTTTCTTATTTGTGAATTACATTCTTGCGATTCTCAAAATTAATAATTTATAGAATATGCAATACAAAATTTTATATTATTCGCTTCATTAACCTTGCAATTTCATGAAAATTAATGCGTCACTGCTGCATGTACAGGAAAATATAATATTTTAAATACTGAATGCGAAAAAAATGGAACTGTTATGTCGATAAATTGATTTAAATGCAAACTGTTTTTTACGAGATACGATGTCACAATGTTGCGTTAATACAACATAACGCCACTTTTTGGATAGGAATGCAAAGCGCTTTGACAGAGTGATGAAGCTTCCTGAATAGAAGAATATACATTCGCAAACTATAATGGAGCGGCATTGCTCTGGGGAATCTCGTTAAACGCGCGAGAAAATAATGGAATTGCTCTTTTTATATAAACTCTACTGCATGCGCTAAAAGTACCTCGCGGTCGCTTGAAAGGGGACCTGAAAAAGGTACCATCATTGACGTGCATCGATGTAAAACGAACGGTCGGACGTATGCTCAATTCGATAGTGCAATTATTGTTTTTCCCATCACTTACAAACGCGCGATCGTACACGAAACTCTTCGTTTATTGCGCGACTCGTAATTATATATTTACTATTGCATTATTTTATGCATTAATTTAATCTGTTCAGATCATTAAATTTAGAGATATTATCCATTGAAATTATTTAATTCTATCGACATCTGATTGTGAGATCTGATGTATATAATGATGTATATATATATATATATATATATATATATATTGAAAAAATTAATCGAAATTTCGAAAAAAATTGATTGTTTAGTATAAATTACTTTTATTAAAATGCGCATAAATTAAAAAAAAAATTTTTAACATATAGTTTCAATAAAATCAGATCTGAAAAAGTTAAATATATGTCTTAAAATTAATAATAAAATAATTCTTAACTTAAATTATCTCAGCTTAGTGTTAGAAAAAAGTTCCCTACAATGTTACAAAATGCGGAAGGATGAACAGAAATGTTCAGATGACTGATATGTAAGTGTGTTAAGTTAACCATATTGTTGCCCGCAACTTGACGCGGCGAGTCAGATGTGATTAATTCTATCCGATTCCACAGAATTCCCATAGGATAACAATGTGTAGTTGGATGCCAAACTTTACGGATTCCAAATTCCGGGAATTTTTCATGCTGGTTTATTTTCCACGCGATCCAATCGCTCGAGCGATCTTTCAACTCGAAGAGAATTTTGTGAACTTGGTTGACTAATTTATTAAAAGCCAGATAGCAAAAAAAGAATTCAGTCGTATGTCATCAATTTTGAGTTCAGTTTTAATAATAATAATAATAATAATAACAATAATAATAATAATAATAATAATAATAATAATAATAATAACAACAACAACAATAATAACAGAATTGCCGCAGAAAATGAATTTTAAAATTCCTTGACTTTTTCAGGTTTTCCAGATGAAAATAGAAAATTTTCCATGAGTAATATAAAATATGTAACTTTTAACATTTAGACTCAAGGATTGTAGGAAAGTTAATCTATATTATTAAAAATAACGCAAAAAAAGCTTAGTAACATACAATAGTACAATTTTGGGTGCAAATTCAAACCACAGCATAAAATAAATTAGTTTTGGAAAAAAGAATGCAGTTATGACGAAAAAGAGGGATCAAATAAAAATACTGAATAACATATAAATTTTAATTATTTTATTAAAATCGTTTAAAGTGCGCAAGTTTTGAACGTATTTGATACTATAAACATCAGATATAATATATTAATATTTATATTATAATAATATTTAAAAAATTATAACAATTATTTGAGCAGTTTTAAGGAATTACATGTGAACAATTTCGAAATTCCAAACTTTTTTACATTGTCCTCTGACTTTTCCCGATTTCCATGATCAATTTTAATTTCCCTGATTTTTCCTGCTTTTCCTGGTTTTCCACATGGCAATCCTGAATAACAATTTTTTGAAAACGTAAAAAAAATTTTTTTGAAAACTATTCAGAAAAAAATTCTTTTTATATCTAAAAATGAATTCTAAATTGATGACATAACAACTGAATTCTTTGAATGATTAAACTGAATTCTTTTTGAACTCTCTGAATTCTTTTGAACTATCTGAGATTTTACTAAGTTTTATACTTAATTGAGATCAAATACACTTTATAATTTTAATAAATACGTAATCTTTTATTTGACTAGTTAAGACGCATCTACCGTTAAAAATTACAAAGTTTTATAATTACAATTTATCATTTAATATTCTCATAAAGGAAAATTAAGTAACTATTTGATAATTGGTAAAAGAATAGATATACATAAGTACTGATCTATTACACACTTAAAGTTAATATTAAATATGGTAATATTATTTTATATTATTGTAATTTTAATTGCAAATTAATGATCATATCATCGATCATCAAATTGTTAATTCTGCGATCAAAGCATAAAATTTATGCTTTGTAAATTTACGTTCATAAATTTGATCCGGCGAAAGATAAATGGAACATCGGGCTTATCTATATAATGTTCTAATTCTGCGAAAACATGATGCATTTCAAGTACTTCTACAAATGAAACAGTTGAGAATTCCATGCGTACGATCCATTTGTTAAAGGTTCATTTCTCTAAATTTAATCTTCCTAAACAAGACTGCTCTTGCTTCTATTCCAAATTTCGCCATCGAACATAAATTAACAAAGATAAATTTAATTAATCTTAAGCAGATGACGAATAAGAGAATAAATAGACGAGCAGAGAACCTTAGAAAATTGGGTGATTAATCGGTCTGAAAGTTTTACGCAGCCATTACAACGCATTACAAGATTGATTCGTTGATTCTTACAATAGAACTAAACAGACTTTTCGTAAAGAGAGAAGCTTACAGCAATAAAACAATGCAAATTGTAAAACAAACTGTAAAATATATAGAATGAAATCAATGTAATTCTTACATATATATTAGAGTATCAAATTTTGTTTTGTGATTTTATTATTTCCAAGTATTCATCAATTTTTACAAATGACTACAATAATATCGCTTAAGTTCACGTAAACGTGATTGTTAAAAAATATATTGTTATATATTATACTTTATAAATTGAAAATTATTTGATACGTTATTTTTTTTTCTTATTTGAAAAGAACAGTTCGTAAAAAATTATCCTCTGAAAAATGTAAACCTATGTAGCATCAAATAATTTCTTTTTAGTTTTATATTTAATTATTTATATTTACTCATTTTTATATTTAATTTATA
>NW_017259198.1:541643-556702 GCF_001594045.1 Atta colombica
GATTTAATAAATAATTTTATATACGAATATACTAAAACGAATAAACAGACAAACATTGTAATTATGTAAACATCAATATCTATCTAAGCGAGTTGTTACGAGGATACCTTTGAAAAAACGAAATCAGAAAAATCAAATAGAAGATGACATTCAAATTAGCGAACTCGTTACCGTCGGTCACAATTGATCGAATCAAGATTGATCAGTTCACTCAACCGACTGCTGCATCCGTCATGAATTATATTATCAAACTAGTCTACCACTTTCTGGTTTTCAATTAAAGTAATTTAAGCGATAGTAAATCATTCTCACTCAAGAAATGTTGCAGCCGACTCGAAAAAGGGAAAAAAAGAGAAAAATCGAATCTTGGTAAGGACACGATCGAACGTAAGCTATTGAGTTGTATAAAAACAAGTTCTAGTAGAATAATGACTTTACAATAATTGAATTGATTACTTTAAGAGGATCCAAGCGCTTGATATTGTAGCGTATCGTAGTGAAGCGTAACGCAATATTTCTTTTTCTTTTGGATAAAAATTTATTTTTTAAATAAATTTAGCAATCCATAAAATTACAGCAACAAAAAATATCCATAAAACAAAATTTGTACACAGTAAAAAAATTTTGTGTTGAAAACGGTCCACTCACATTTGTGTTGAATTTTTTAACATATTCGAGTGTTAATTTAATATAATGTGATTATGTTATTTAAAGATTTTTTTGTGAAATTGGGGGGGGGGAGAGGGATATTCAATGTTTTTTAGTGTCAAAATGACACAATTTATAGTAAGTGAACAAGTAACATAAAAATAATGTGTTTTAAAAGGTAAATTCTAATTGTAAGACAAATAAAAAAAATCCGTGTTAATTTTAATTTAATATATCATAAATGTTAATTTTCTGACAAAAAAAATGCTTTCACGATTTGTTTACAAATTGTGTCAACGTTATCTTTCTTTGTATTTATTCTCTTATATAATATTTGTGTTATTTTCTAATATATTCATCTTGTGTAAAATTAATTCAAAAATTTGAGTGGATCATTTGGGACATGCGATTTATGTTAAATTCAACACATTTTTTCCAACTATTAATAGAAAATTGTCTAATCTGAGATTTTTTTATTATCTTTATCAATCAATTACAATCTTTACGACGTTTTATTCACAGATGATATTCTTTATCGACGTAACATAAAAAAATGCCGGGCACTAAATATTATATTTTCTGATTATTATAAAATTCAAATATACTAACACAAAAATATTAATATTACAGCTAATATAAAATTTTATTTATTTTATTATATTTTGTTATATGTATAACAGTAATTTGTAACATAATGAAAATTTGTTTAAATATTCAAAATAATTTTAAACTTTCAGCTTTTAATATTATATATAAAAGAATAATAAACGAGTTATATTAAAAAAATGTATAAAAGAATGTATGTAAGAATTCTTTTAAGAATTCTTTTAAGAATTCTTTTAAGAATTCTTTTAAGAGTTATTTCAAAGTTAAACCCCATGAACTTATAAGATTTATTTGTCAAAATTCTACGTCATTCTTGGAAAGATACGATTTGTAATATAAATGTGTCACGTTCTCTGTGACATTCTAAATTGTATTCCTACTACTGGCCGTTAGTCACGCTTGTCTAACTACTACATCCGACCAAAGGGAGATTACGAGAAACGAGGAATCGTCTTGTGTGATGCGAGTGAGACTCGCGTAAGCAAATCTCTTGTTCTACTATTCGCAGCTTGGCCCTTTAATGCGGCTTAAGTTACATGGGTATTTGCGTTTATACATCGTACTCCATTCTGTTCCCCTTCATAGTCAAACAAGCCTTCGCAAAATTACAGATAATATTACAAGAGAAAATACGTGGATGAAAATGATATATATTACATAAAATTTACACAATCTTCGTTTTTTATATTCATTTATCGCTAACTCTGAAAAGATTTTCTTATATCTTCAGCTAAATATTCTACGAGCAATCCTTTTCAATTTTTATAAAAAAGAATTTATTAAATTGATCATTATATTAAATCTCGCAATATCAGCTTTATTTGATATAAAATATTACGTTTTGTCAATAAAAATATGAATTATTAAAACAGAATCATTTTCACAACAAGAACTATTTTTCATTGTGTACATTTTCGTTATTTAAATATAATAGCCTTTATATATAATTGACATACTGTTTAAGGATGTATCGGAGATATTTTTTAAATTATGAACAAATTACCCTAAACACACATTTGAAAGTAACACAACAAATTTGATGAGTCAGTTTACTATCTGGGTAAGTTATTTTAATGAGTAGTTGTATTTCTTTAATCGTTCTAATAAAAATATATAGAAATTTATTCTAAAATAAATGATAAAAAAACTCAGTTTTTTCATATAAGTACTTTATGTATTCAAGATTATTTATGTAAAGTTACATTGCAATACACGGATTAGTTGTCTAGTAAATAAACAAAATATTTATTTATTCTAAATCTTTGTAACTGTTTGGTGAATTGCAATAAAACTTTACATAAATTATTTTGAATACTTAAAGTACTTGTAAAAAAAATGGAAAAATCGTCGAATCGTTTTCGAAAGTTCACAAAAAAATTTAAATCTTTATTATCATCTTTTAAATTTTAATTTATAACAGCAAAAATAATAACAAATAAAATAAATAAATTATAAAGATATGTGTTGTTGAATAAAAACAGAATGTTATGATCACTAATTTTATATGTATATAGTTTGTTTAAAGTATAAATATTAATGTATTTGTAAAAATTACTCCAATACATTCTTAGTATAGTTAAATATTCTCAGTATAGTTAAATATATAGATTTTTCTAAAAACATTCTGAAATATAAAAAAAATATCAACTGTGTATGTGTGTGTGTGTGTATGTGTGTGTGTGTGTGTGTGTGTGTGTGTGTGTGTGTGTGTGTGTGTGTGTGTGTATGTGTTATCTTAGGCTATGCAAACGAATTCAAACGAGTTCTGTATATACACATTCTTTAATAGCACTCATCGAAAAACTGATTTAAAATGTAAAATTAGGTCAAAATATTCAAAGTATATTTGTTTTAAAAAGCGATGAATATTTCATAATTATCGTAAAACATTATTTGCTAAAATTGCACGTGTCGTTCCTTGTACACAAAGTCGCTGTGTATGTACATACACAAGGTCGGCACGCCGTTTCTCTTGAACGATTTCATTACGTACTAAATTATTCGTTTTCCGTAACTCGAGAAGTATCAACATGAATTGCTCAGCGTCGCAACATTATTATCATTTAATACGATATTTTCTATTAACAATTAGTGATTGCTATACCGTATGATTAATTATTTTACGATAACAACTTATAAGTGACAATTACTTCAAATTCAATTCAAATATCATTTACATTTTATTTAACTTATAAAAGTCGATCGAAACGATCGTGGATAAGCATTGTTATTAAATTACCATTTCGTGACGAAAATCCACGAATATCAATTATTACTTTAACAATACATGAATTTAAATATATCTCACTTTAAACTATTTATGAACGAAATTTAAGCATTATTTAATTATTCCCATTTCTGGATTGAGAATATTACTCCCAGTTCTGAATTGAGAATAATTCAAGTATGAAAATCTTTGTGTGATGCGTCCATCGTTTCTTGATAATAATGACCAATTCATATATTTTGTGAAATTGCATATTACGCATGATTAATATCAGAAACATTAGGCAAAATTAATTTAACATGTAAATACTTCAAGATCGATACATGAGTAAATCTTTCTTCTTTAAACTATAATGTGTAATATTTAATGCACAATAATAGTATACATTGGAAATAATTCGAAACGTGAAGCATAAATTATATCATAAAACAGTAAATATTTCAGAACATTGTAGTTTCTATGAATGCAACGAAAATACTGACAGTTTGCTAAGCAGAGAGGCATTAAGGGATGGAACAAAGCTGTTGTTGCTGCATCATATTAGTGAGTATTAAATTATTTTTTAGTTTAAAATTTATAACAAGCACGCATAATATGAAAGAGATTTAATAAATATTTTATCACTAAAAATAAAATACTTTTTATACACATATAAATCATTTTAGAGCTAACACATCATGTTTTTCATTTCATTTAATTTATATTTAAATTATATTATATATATTGTACTTGAATTATATGTTTAAATTATATTTTCTAATGCAGGATATTTTTTTTTAAGTATAATCTTGACGTAACGTAAACCTTACAACGCCTTGTAATATCTGGTTATTATATTGTGGGCAATATAATTTATAGATATATATATGTCGAAATTGAAATTCATAAAGGCATATATGTATAGAGTATGAAAAATTCATATTGTCAGCAACGCTGAAATATGAAAGGCTTATTCGTTTCAGATCGTTATCATATTGAAGTTTGAACATTATACGACTCTCTCTGAAATAACCTCAAAAATAACTGACTAAAGTTTATGAACATATCTATTGATTTATAATTTGACACTTTTGATACATTGGATGCAAATGCATCATGTATCATTTTATCCTTTTTTATTTGTCGAACAAGGACAAATGATGCATCATGCGCTTCATGCGTAACTCGAAACGCACCCATTGTCATTACAATTCAATGCTTTCGTTTCTTATGCCAAATGTAGCGCATACGGCTACTTAATCGGCTACGAATGATGTGTAATAATATGAAGGAAATTCCGCAATCGTACAATACTTGAGTGATATATTCTGAAAATTAAATTATTTATTCGCTTTCGAGACGAAAATTTAATTATAAAAATCTAATTATGAAAATGTCTCAATCACGAATTTCTGGTTTATACATAATAAAAATTATCGTGTAATATCTAGAATTCGTATTTGTGACTATAAATGTGTACTATAATTTATTGTCCATTATTGATTTTCACAATATAGGTGATATTGATTTTCATTACTCAGCTAATTTTGCTCTAATAATTTTTTATGTGTAGATGTTATAGCTACTAGTATTTTGTCGACAATATCATCAAGAAAGCTAATAGCAAACTAAAGGAGAAGATGGTATTATGGCACCTCATTTATATTTTGTACAATAATTTACAATTAGTTAATACTCAATATAAATTAAAAACTTAACAATTACTTCGAAAAAATGTTGTTCGATTGATTCTAAACTCAAAGATTCTAAACTTATGAAATATTTATTACTTAGGATGTTATTTATAAAAATGAGGCAATGATCTATATTGGTTCGAAGAGAAATAGGAATAGTAATAGGTCTTCCACAAAAATAGATTTAAAAAATTGGTTTTATTTAAAATTTGAATTAATTAGTTACTTTCGATATAATACGTTGATCAATCTTAAATGTTTGTAACTCGAGAATTATATTTGTGATCTCAATATTTTTAAATATTTTGAGATTGTGCATTTTAATTAATTTTCAGAATTACATGCATACACACATAAAAGTATTGCATGATAATTGCACATTTACAGCATTCCGTATAGAAAAGTTTTACGTTATGTAATATGACATTTTATAATTATTCAATATATATGTTGCTTTTTATTGCAACACTTAATGAGAATTAGTAATCTTAACATAATTTGAAGGATATAAGGGTCAGACGTTCTCGTGTTTGAATAATCAAATTAAGAAAAGAAAGATAAAAATTACATTATATAATTCAAATAATTAATCTTGATAACTAAATTTTTCTAAAGTTAAAATATTTCATATTTATAATTAAATTTAGTAATTCAGTTTCTGTTTGAACAATCTTTTAAGAACAAGAAGAATTGTTGAAAAGTATAGTCGAAAACGCTGTTATGACAGTCTCACACGAAACGTGATTTCTCTATTTCATCAAAACGTCTATTTTCGTTTATGCGACCGATTTCCTCTATTTTCCAGTGTAATGTAATGTCGTCAGTGTCGGATATATCTCTATCTCGACGGTAGATAGACAATTTTATGTCCGAAAAGCAATACTTGTCTTTCCATTTATGGATACTGTCTGATTATGACATATATTATTCATTTGTCATGATTGAAAGAAATTAGCAAGATAGGAATCGTAATTAACAAAAAATGTATCTCTCTCAACATTCATTTCGAAAACATAAACTATTCCACTAATCATATATATCTTTTAGCAACCTCTGAAGAGGTACACTACTTTTCGTCTTCTTTGAGATCTCTCGTCATTCATTATCATTTCAATCATATCACTTAATAAATTTTAAATAAATAACAAAGTTCTTAATGATAAATTATTTTTAATCTCGTTTCCATTACTCGGCTCTCAATGATATGAAATAAATAGAAGCAGGTACATAAATGTATGTATTTCGCGGAATAAAAACCCAAGCAGTTTTCGAGAGTCACGGTACATTCAAGAAGAATGGCAGATGCTTTGCGACACGACGGCAAATAGCTTCACGGGTCTTCGAAGCAATGCGGTCGAAATACGCGAAGCGACATTTCTCCTTCGGGATACTAAAGTGCAAGTATAAATCGGGTGAAGAGACTGTGCTACGAATTAATCTTAAGAAATTTAAAGAATTATAAATGGACTTCTAGTTCCTTTCTTTACGATTTCATAGAGAAACAAATGAAGAGAAAAAAGAGAGCAGAGTGGAGTAAAATAGAGTGGAGTAATATATTTTATATTTTAAATTAAAGAATATTCTCAGAACATTAACATTTATACAGATTGCACAAAATCAATAAAAAGTATTTTAAAATAATTTTATATGTGCAAATATATTGAAATATATATTATGCGAGCATTTCTTTTCTATACTGTTAGTCCGCAATAATAAAAATTTATGTGGCGATTCCGTAATTATTAATATCAAAAATAGTTACACATTTATAAAGTATATTCGGCTATCATTAGGCTCGAGCTAAGAAGGATGGAGAGAAAGAGCGGAGGCGAAGCAGGCAAACGCCTGACGCCCTCATGTTTCGCTTTATTAAGCTCCCCTTTCCATCAATTAATACGGAAGAAATGGTACGGAAGAGTGTCCTTCTTTCCAAGCACCGAGCTTGATAAAGAAAAGCTCGTGACGCTCGCGTAACAAATCGTCGAAGCGATGAGGAAGTGCTCGTTCTTGCTTACGACGCGGGTAACGGTTAAGCATAAAATAGAAATATGGAATACGAAAAATCGCATGATCAGCAGATCTGTTGCCGGTATTCACAAAGGTGGACGGACGCGTGTATACTTCTCGATAAGACCAATTCCAGAGAGATCATGTAAAATACATCGTCGAGAACAATGTGAAATTCACATAGAATGTAATTTGAAGATTTAAAGAAAACGTGTCTAAAAATTTAAATAGAACGTGTAAAAGTCCGAAAATTATAGTGAAGTGCTATTTGTGCTTAAGTAAATCGATTGTTTCTGAAATTAATAGCACTGTCCTGACATGGATTTTAGATCATGAATGGAACCAAGTGATTCTTATAGATTTTTTGTTGCTGAAAACAAATCATAAATAAAATTGCTTCGTAATGTCACATTTTTGAGATATTTTAACTCACATAGTTTCAATTTTTACGCTGCATCCTTTAAGGATTTCTCTCTTGGAGCAAACAGTCATGTTCATCCTTAAGTATAAACTTGCATTACTTTACGAACATATTTGTCCCTCATAGAGTACTACTATAGACTTACTATAAGGCTTTGTTTCTCCTCGTTTGCATTTTATGTTATACCTATATTTCCTTTAACTATTACGAAGCTCTTAATTAAAACCGACGCATAATGATTTCGTTGACGTCACTTGTAATAAACTTTCAGAAACAAGTAAAGGCAAAGTAAAGGCTAACTGCAGCATAACTTGCAATGTCCGTCGCAGAAATATGACGTTTCATTTACGATTACTATCTTTATTAATTAAATAATAAACGCACTGAAACAATAGTAGTAAATATACATATAATTACGAATTTTATATAAAAAAATAAAAAGTGAAAGTTTTGCTGCAACTTATCTTTGCTGTAATTCTACTTTTGTCTTTTTGCAAATTGCTTACACGAAGTAAATTATTCCTCGGGAATCGATAATGCTTCTGCATTTCGTGACTGAAGGAAATTTTGCGGCTAATACGGAGGTCGATGGAAGAATTCCTGCAATAAATCTTGTGGCGAGAAGAAAAAACGGCACGTAGCAACGTCCCAATTTTATTCGCTATCTCCATCGTAATCTCATGGAAAAGAAAGCTTTGACACGTGGACTAGAGCTCCCAACTCATTAAATCAAAATTATTTTTTAAGGGGCTTATTTTGATAATAGCGCGGTTGTGGAAGATGCTATCTACGAAATTCTTCCAGTGATGATTGAGTAAAAATGAAGAAAGAAGAATACGATAGAATATTTTATAAAAATATTTCTTTACAAAATTTTATAAAATTTTATTCTAAAAATTCAAGTTAAATTCAAGTTAAAAATTTTTAAGTAATTAATCATTAAATACTGCCTGCAGTAAACGATTAATATTTTACTAAAGTAAAATTAAATTAAACAACTATACAATGTATTTGTAAAACCTTAATTGAAATTGCTATGTCTTTTCTTTATGATTCGTGGATACTTTGACAAACGTAATAACAATTAATGTAGTAAACAAATATGCTCTGTTAGTAAAATGAAAATATACGTTATATTTTCACGAAACTTACTGTAACACTTTCCGACAATGTACAGATTGTTATCTTCAATTGCAATTAAGAGTGTCAATATTTGTATATTTCTGCTTGAACTTACAAATTCGCGTGTGCATCTGTCGTGTGTTGATTTTCTCTGAATTGAACGAGAATACGGAACTTCGTTGTTACACGACATTCTTTATCTCAATCTCTCGTGCAATAGTGCGATGCGAATGTAAATGGTGAAATTTCATCTTTAGCTCTTGAATAAGAACACTCCTACATCCTCGTTAGGTTTCGCTACATTGAATCGGGCGAAATTTTATATAACTTTTTCAATCCAATTCAAACATCAATAACAAAATTTTGATGTACTCTTTTCAGATGTATATCCACCGTGAATCTAATTTCACTCAGAAGAATATTCGAGATGAGAGCAATCTTACATCTCATAAAAATTAACAATAAGAAATTAATGACAAAAATCAGAAAAGAATGTATGTAAACACGATGTATAAACATAAGCCATTGTAAAACAATTTTAATATACATAAAAATATTTTGTTTCTTTGAGATTTGCAATGAAAGAAATAATATGACAAGAATTATCGAGAAGAATACAAGAATAATTTTCTATTAATTCAATTATAACAAAATTTTATCTCCTTGACATTTTAAATTGAAACATATAACACACGAAAATACCTCATTAACTATTGGGGAAATTTATAAAATGGTAGAGGATTTTTCGACTTAATTTAGTCCGCTCTACTTGCCCATGAAATATTTGGCGATTATTTCCAGACATCCTGTATAAGTATTTATATATTTCTTACATTATACATTATTAATTAAATGAAATTATATATTTCATTAATTTCAAATTTTATATAATATTAGTTTAATATTAGTTTTAAAAATAATGGAATTAAATTGCAAGATTTTTTCAGAAACAGCATATTTTTGAGATTTACTAATTAATAATCTTCAAATATTTTTTTATTTAAAAGTTAGGTATATGTAATATTATTACTATCCGCCATAATTGCTAAAATAATACGTTTTTGTTTATGTTTTGCTCTTTTTTTATGAGTTATATTAATTTTGCATATTTTCATTTCATTATGTTACATCTAAAATGTCTTCCGGTAGAACAATGGAGATACATTGTACCCTTTTCCCTCGGGCATTGCCCATTCCGCTGAATGAAACATGCTAAACAATTTTCCATCTGACAGTTTCAATACTGAATAAGCAATAGTGAGTGCATTTTAAGCGACTGTATTGTTGAAAGATATATGTGGAATTTTTTTCATCCGCACAACTGTGTTCGCTTTATTCATGCGTATCTATCTCACGGAATGAGTACAAACATTAAACCTTTCCCGTTAACCCGGAAATACACATGTGCGATGTTCATGAGCATGTATGTACAGCTTGCGCGTAACTCGCAAAAGCGTTCACGATAACAAAGCGCGTTTATAAATAAACCGTCGAAGAAAACGGCTGTCAACTAGAATTATCAGATTCTCGATTTGTGCGAAAACGCAGAGATACTGCTCAACGAAAGATGTATAATAAACAAGATAATCAGATAAGTATACTCTTTATAAAAAGAAAAGAAGAATCAATTACAACATGGAGCTTATTCATCAATTTCTTTATTTCTCTATCATGCAAATTCTTTCGTAGATCCCGCAACTACTAAATGTATCATATTATGTCATCATTGACACACACACACACACACACACACACACACACACACACACACACACACACACACACAAATTACAAAAACATGATATTTAATCATTTGCTTATTAAAATAATAAATATTAACATAGGAAAAATTTATTATTCAGTAAATATAATTGCTTATTATGCTCAACGAGAAATATTGTCACGTTCATTCATTAACATTACGTTTATTTAGTTTAATTGCATATATTTGTATCATGCTGATTTAATATAATAATTTTGCCCATTAAAATGTTCGAAAAGAATTACTCAAAATGACTCTACTTTTCTCTGCACTTTTCTAAATAAAATATATTAGTCACATTAGAGTTTAGATAAGTAGCATTTAAGTTATTGTAATCTTTTTAATCTTTTTTGTTGTATAAATTATTATTAGGAGCAAATACAGCATGATATAAACATGCAACTTGCAATATACATTTCATATAGAGAAAATTACAATATTTTTTCAATTAAAATTTTGATTGAACATTCGCGATGTTTTATCAGGCAAATTGCTATTTGTTGTATATGTTGCGCAGTACATGCAGATATCGTCTGATATCATGTTCGCATGTATCTATTTAAATTTCAGCAGATATCTCTTAACACTTGAAAGCATTTGCAAGAATTCTCCATTCACTGACCCATTTCTAAATGCACGTGATCCTAAATCTAATCTTTACGCTTTTATATCGATAGACTACTTTTTCAAGATAGCATCTCTGCATCTCTGCTTAATATCTTTCATGTAAAACGTTAAACGTAAGATACTTACAAGAAAAATTACACATACTATCTCTGATTTACATATATTTTCTCAAGAATTTTCATCATTTAATCTTCGTCTTTTCTTCTCTCTTTTTCTTAATATTAAATATTGAAACATTAGTTTTGAATAACAATTTACATTTAATTCGATTTAACTATATAAATTTATTTATCTCTAATTGAAAACTTTTTGTGATATATAAGCGTAATGAAAGGAGCTTGCATGAAATTTTTTTAAATTTTAAATAAAATAACAAAAGAGATAAAATAAGAAAAGTAATATAAGCCAAAAAATAGGTGTGAAAAAATTCAATAAAATTATATTAACATAATTAAAATTAGAACTTTTTATTTCAATTATTAAGTATCAAATTTTATGTTTACTATTTCATTAAGTGAACTTTCCATTAAATTTTCATAAAAATGAAGTTAATAATGTACACGGAGAAAAATGTTCTACTAGAATTCTAGCAGATTTAATCAGAAATCTAATATACTTAATCAAAATTCCGAATTGTTCATTTTCTACCAGAATTTCAATTAATTCAACCAAACATTTATGTTCGTGTATGTAATATGTAACATGGAAAAATAAATTTTTGTATTGCATAACGAATATTATATTTTTTAATAAAGCCTTAGCAAAATTTTGGAAAATTCAAAATAAAATTTAATCCTTTAAATCGGTGTAACTCCATGGAACATGAAATCCTCTATGAGAAAGAAAATGGCAGCTGACATTTACATGCGCGGACAGAGTTTTATAGAGCACGCACGTCGTCTCGCTGTACCTACCTATCTACATCTGCAAGAAATGAAATTACTGGTGAAATAAAGAGCGAAATGACATGAGAATATTGCGGCGTGTGCGAGTAGCGGGCCGCAGAAAAATATCCGGTTCGGTTTTATGACACGACGCCGACATCGGAAAGAAGCTGATGAGACGAGAGCGTGAGCATGATTCATTTCTCATATTCTCGAGATTTACGGGAGAACGCAATCTCTCTTGCATTCGATTACCGCATTCGGTTCTTATCCAATCATCTCAATTCACGATCTAAGCATTTTATGCTATCGCGAAAAAATTTTTGTAAAGTGACATAACAACAGAGGTGTCCCTTCATGAATGAAAAATAATACCGGCGTAAGAAGAACACAGAAGATTTTCGTTCAGCATTTGCAAGTGTCGGAGATCCGATGACGTGTTGTATTTCTTTGCAAACTGTACAATCGTTTTGTATTTCGACTCTCTGTTCTAAAAGTCCATACATATTTAGTACATGGAAAACACTGCAAATTTCGAGACACGTTAGACAACACGTCACATATGCGCCATAAAATGTAGAAGCTCTTAATGAACCCTTATAGGATTCTTAATGAACTTATGATACACAGTATTATTACGAAAATTATATGGAAACTGTACGTACATGTAGCTCAATTTTATTCTCAAAGGCATTTTCTAAATAAATTTGCCTGCACGAAAATGATTAGAAACTCTAAAAGCTTTTCATTTCTGGGTATTTTGGAGTTTCTAGGAAAATAAAATTTAATCAAGAAACTCTTTAAATTAGTATTTACAACTCTAAAGTCTTAAGTACTAATATAAGTTAAAATAGCTGAAATCTTTTATAGTTTTATCTCATTAATTGATTATATTAATTAAAAGTCATGAAATTAATTGAAAATTAATTAGAAAAAGAGTTATTATTTTCTGTGTATTTTTCTTTTCTACTATCTTTTTTTGTTTGGATATTTTCCAACTCTAAAGAGTTGTACACATTTATTTCTAGATCTTTTTGCTATCTTTGATTTTATTAGTTTTTCCATTGTTGATTATATTTACGATAAATATGAACAAATAATGAAATATTGTCCATGCGCAAAATTATCAATAGTAGATATAGAATTCTCAAGTACTTTAATTATATTTCTCATTTACTTCGAGTAGCATATAGTCACGATATAGAATAAATTAGGCAATTCGAAGTGACATATATCACGCTGATGTAATGCGCTTATCCGTAGCGAGCTTTACTGAAGCGAGTAACTAATGGCGAGTCGTTTCATGCATTCCTCGAGACGAGGAATAATTTCACGCTTGGCAATGACCGAGCATTCGTCTGCAGACAGCGCGATATTCTGAAACGACGAGCTTTGAAACTCTTCTAACTATCTGTAGTTAAGTACTTTACCATCATTCAGTTCCTTTGTTTGATATTGCCGGAATATTGTGTCATCAGTTAACCGTAGATTACTTATTAACTTGTCTGTGTCGTCAAAGTTGGACGACGTGACGATTTCCGAAAGAGAGCTGTGATCTACTCATTATTAAACCAAAGTTTAATTAAAACGAGAAGAAAACGAGAAAACACTCTTATTTGATTAAATTCTTCGGAAGAACATTTTCTCTTTAATTAGCGCGTTATTTTGCAATTCTACGTTCAGATATCGCTCAAATATGTCTCTCTGTGTTACTTCTCTTCATATTTTTTAAAAAGTTTTAATTAAACTTAAATAGTTTTAATTAAATTTAAGAAAGTATGCTACGAAAGAGGATCCCGGTATCAAATATTTTCAAAAAAAATATTTCTGCTATTTCAATATTTTACGATTCTGTATCAAATGCTTCTTTAATATTACGCAATGCTATTGCTTATTTTTTTTTTATCGTTACGTTATAATAACTATCGGCCAGCGAGAGTAGCGAGCGCGTTTGTATTGAATAAATTAATTACGGTCAAGTGAACGGCTGCTCAGGCGAGAACATATTCGATATACACTTGCGCCTGACCGAATCACCACTTCCTCGGTCATTTGTTTATTGTTTTTTTTTGTCGTTAGAATTTATTCGTGAGTAAACGTCGCTTCGTTTAACGCGCGTCGGCTCAGCGCGTCGGATCACCGACATTTTCCGTGTGAAACGAGAAAACTAAGTACATTCGCTTGGCATACGTGTGCATGAAATACTTCTTTGGTATATTCATTCGGCTGTATTTTCTTTGACAGATATATCATCGATTTTTCGAAACTTTATGCGATGTCACTTTTGGATTCTTTCACGTTATAAACATGCAAAACTTGCAATTAAATGTGAACTGTAATCTAATAAAGTTTCTCTGAAATTTATTGTTTCTCTTTTCCATCATTTTGATTTAGCTAACCGCTCCTCCTGTCTTAAAATTACCGTTATCTGCCCTGAAGCCTCTTTTCATTGAATTATTAGAGTACTTCGGTTTTGATGAAATGTATGTTAAAGAGTTTTTGGGATCGCTAATTTCAAATCCGGACTCAAAATACTTTAAAAATAATTAAAATAACTGAATCAATATGGAGGATTGAAATTTTATGGAAATTTCTGCGAAAGTTTACATAAATTTTATATTACGTATACCTAATACTTTATTATTATTATAGAATAACTCCGGTATATACGCCGCATCTATCAAAAACTTAATTTATTAAGTATTATTAACTATGTTTACAGTAAATGAACTATATCAGTAAAAATTTTGTACTGTCTACTACTATGAAAAAAATATTAGAAATCCGAAATATTTATTTTTCGTACACGGAAAAAAATATATTGAAAACTTCACTGATTCAGCAAATCTACAATCGTAATATACAGACAATGAATTTTCTATTAAAATAACAAAGTTGACATTAGCGATTTATTAAACCATCATATCTTCTTAATTATCGATGTTGAATTCGTGTAGTAAATTATAGGTTTGCTGTATCATCCAATTAATTTTTTTTCGAGTATTAAAAAATAAACTTTTTGAAACCTTTGTATTTTTACTACATATCTCATAGGGATAGTATATATATATATATATATGGG
>NW_017259198.1:556802-561027 GCF_001594045.1 Atta colombica
CTTATAAAATGTTTATAAAGTTTTATTAAGGAATAAGAATGGTAAATATGTATATAAAGCAATAAATAATAATTATCTTCTTACATATATATTACAAGTATTATGATATGAGGTACATATTTTATATAATGTAGTTATTGCATTTAGTGCACTGAATTCAATCTGTGCACTTTGTATGCTTTGGGCATAAATCCTGCTTGCTAAAAATGCCGTATATCCTAAACAGATAGAATATACAAGACAACAAAGAATACGAAAGCAAAGAAACTTGTATTTTGCTATACAACATGTTTTACTATTCCATCACTCGTATATATCACGAAATAACTACTAAGTCTTTTACACGCCCTACAGTAATCATTTTATGTAGATTATAATTTATGATGGCATTACTTACTACAGTGACACACAATTGATTCAACTCATAATAATTTCGTTAATTTTAACAGTAAGAAGCTAAACTCATAACACAATACTAATATAACATAAAAGCATGTAACAGAATAGTTGCGGAAAAATTACCCCCACTGCTTCTATTTTTTTTCTGACTTCTGCGGCGTAAATCTCAACGCGCATATTTGCCGGAGTTACCCTACATACATTTATTTAACATACCATCCATACTTATTGTGTGCTACCTATCCATATTTTCATTTACTCGTGCCTATTCGCAAATACCTAATCACTATCCGTATATTCCTACCTACATTATTTCAAATATGCGATAATACCGCGAATATAATACTATTAATGGCTACGTTCAGAGAAAGTAGCTTTTCAACGGTTGTAAGATTCTTCAATACGATTGGATCTTGCTTTTAGTTCCTTATGGATTTCAATGTATAAACCAATCACATTGAAGAATTTTACAACAGTTGCAAAGCTGCTTTCTCTGATAAACTCAGCTGATGCCTAACCATATTTTAACACTGATAAATTCAGCGGGATAACCTAATTGCGATCATACTAAATAAATAAGCAATAAATAATAATAATTAAAACGGACTTTCAATCTTTAAAACACAAATAAATTAACAAATAACAGAGCTAATGAGAATCAGCGCGGATAATTAAGTTTATAGATAATCTACAAAACTTGCGCTTGATTATTCGCACTGGCTCTCATTAACCCTGTTGTTTATTGGTTATTTTTGTATTTTAAATAAGCAATAATTCAAAAAATATAAGAACTCGCAATTTGCGAACAAGTTACCCTCCCGCATTCAGTCTATCTTTACATAATATTCTTTAAAAGCAAATTGGTATTACACACCAACCTATTTTGTTTTCATCTTCTTTTTTCTTTTGGTCAGAATGAACTCACCTTTTGCTTCTGGCCAATATTCTGGCTTCATATGCCAGAGATTCGACAATAAAGAGAAAAATTTCTTTTTACTGCCGATTAATATCGGCAATACGCATAAGATTTTATGCTTTTGTATAATGCGCGAAACACGAACGCGTCGCGAAAGGACTATCATATTAATGAAATTAATTAAATATTAACATGAATAATTATCAATAATAATAATAATTCCATTAAGATACGAAATAAATTTCGTATCTTAATGGAAGATAATAAATAAATTTCACATTTATTCTCTATTCGCGTTTATTCGAAATTAAAAATATAAGTATTCGAAAATAACTAAAATAAATATAAATTTTAAAAAATCTTTATGTCCACAACGTTTTGATTTCAAATATTATAAAATTAGATTAAATTTCTCAATAAAAACTTTACAATATAAATAACAAAATTTTAATCTAAAAATGTACTGAAAATTATTAAATCGATTACTAAAATTTAAAGCCCATATACGTATTTTTAACGATTCGAACGACTCATTACTGAATCTCATCTCAAAGCATGCGGAGATGAAAAATTCAGATGAATGATGCAAGATCCGAAAGGAATAATTTTCCCACGCATATAGAAAAATACGCAAGTAATAATTACTCTGTAAGTATTAATAATTTATTAGAATTAATATTAGAATTAAATTTAAATTATTAGAATTTTTTATATAATAAATTTATTTTTTGTATAATTTATTATTTCAAAATTAAGTATTTTAAGTGACACAAAACTTTGAACGCGATTTAAAATAATTAATTTTCGATTTAATTAAAATTCTTCTATGTTTTGACAAAATATATATTGGATCTTACATCATGTTATTATTTTAATTGGTATAAAATCCAGTTACTATATGGATATGGCATAAGTTATAAAATCTTAGGCTAAAGTCGGTGCATTGAGATAAATAGCAAAAATTAATAATCGTAAAATGTCTTTTACAAAAAAGCGAGATTGATAAATAATTGTATGACAAATGCGCTACATTAAAATATTTGTTATTTCATTAATAACATGTAAACAAATACGAGTAAGTGTATACAAATAAATAATACAAGAAATATCTTTGAAAACTGTATTATATGTGTACGTACATTGCTTTTTTCTGCACCAACTTAAATAAAATTTAATTCTGAATGAATGGAGAATACATTGAGAAAAAAAATTACTGTTTCAAAAAAGTGTTAGTTGATTCAACTAAATATAGCAGTCTGTCAAGCAAATATTTGTTAATTCAAACAGATAACATTTTAAATTACAAGATTTTACTAATCTAAATATATAAATATTTGAAAATCATTATGAATAATCATTATGAATTAAATACATTTCATTAGTCAAGTTAATAATTTTTTTTCTCAGTGTAGGATAGGTAGAAAGAATAATAAAAAATACTTATTATATAATAACAAACACAGTTTATAGATATTATAATATCTATAAACAACAATTTCATTTACTCAATTATTTTTTATATATATTCTTTATATTTTATAATTTACTGTTCCATTTATTTAAAAAATTCGAATGCTTTGTTATCTTTTGTGTTTACTTTCAAGTGCGTTAAGACATACAAGACAATATACAAGATGTTTGATAATTCTGGCAACGCTCGTGGTTAGATAGAGTAGACTAAACGGAGTCGAAAAGTCTTGTATCATTTTACAATTTTCGCAATAATTAACAAGATATTACTAACAATCGCTGAATATTGGTTTTCAATAATCTTTTACTTAAATATTATCAACTTTACAGCAAGAGACAAAAATTGTTTATTTTCTTCTTATAAAGTTTTGAAAATTTTTTTCAGAATTTTTTAATATCATATTTTTTCACATGCTGATAAAAATAGTTGCCAATGAAAAAATTCAGTATTAAGAAATTGATAAAAAATTCTGAAAACATTTTTAGTGCTTTATGAGAAGAAAATGAACAATTTTTGTCTCTTGTTTTCTGTAAAATTGATAGTATTTGAATGAAAAATTATTAAAGACCAATATTCGGCAATATTTAATAATTAATATCTTGTTACTATTGCAAAACGAGAGGACTTTTTTAGATTAAGTTTAATCCGCTCTACCTGTCCACAAGCATTGAATAGCAGAATTATTAAACATCTTATATATTTTAATAAAACAAATGTTTAAAAAAACGATTATACCGAATCAACTTATTCTTTATCATATTATTGAGATTGAATTATTTAGTATCAATCAAATTGAGCTTGAATTACATACAATTAAGCTTGAATTACTTATTATTATGTACATATAATATAAGTATTCACATTAATGTATGAATTTACAATTAATATACAAAATTTGAACCTTTAATAGGTTTTTTCAGTGAATTGGTTCTACTTTATTGGTTTAAATAAATAAGATAAAAACAATAAGATAAAAAAGCTCAATGAAATTAATAAATTGGATTGGAAGGGTCTACGAGCCAAGCTGGATGTTTATGCTAAATGTATATGTTTTTATGAACATAAACAATAATTAAATAACGTACGTTTCGATCCCTATTGGATCATTTCAATGTTCGAATAAAAATATTATCCTAATCAATTTCTTACAATATAAATTTATATATTTATATAATCATCCCTAAGGTGATTAATACATATGTGTAATAATCTTTAAAACGCATTTCTTACTAGTTATTTATATCTGTTACTTGCAATAGTTCATATGATTCAGAATTCAACAACTACTGTCCATTCTACCATGAACTATTGCGAGGCAGGCATAAACAATTATGTGTCAGAAATGCGTTTTTAGGAACTATTATACATTCATTAATGCGTTTTAGAGACGATTATATAAATATATATATATATATATATATATATATATATAAAACTAT
>NW_017259198.1:561096-562738 GCF_001594045.1 Atta colombica
ATATATTTATATTATAAGAAATTAATTAGGATAACGTTTTTATTTGAACATTGAAAATAATAAGAATCGGAACATATGTTATTTAATTATACATTTAACATAAACATTCACATCTGGGCTCGTAGTTCCTGCCAATTTAATTTATTATTTATTATTTTAGTTAAATGAACGAGATATTGTGTGGTAACTTATAGAAAGAATTAAAAATAACAAACTGGGTATATGTGATATTATAAATGTGATATTATAAATTTAACAGTATATGCACAGTAAATTTCACAATGAAGGTGAATCCAGAATTAAGTTTATCCTAATCTATTACAACTTATCCATTTTAAGGCAACGGATGTATGGAATGCTATATATATATTTCATATCAGTTAATTTTTATTAAATTGATGTATATGCATCTAGATATATAGTATATTAATAAAATTACCATACATCCATTACCTCAATAAAAACATTAACATTTCATCACTCACCAACTGATGAGCAACAGCGGAGTTACACCTTGCTATGATTCTGTAACAAGAAGAATATACAATTCAAATTAAAACAGAGCAAAAAGAATCAATCAATAATAAAAAAAATATTTACTAAATGTAAATTTTTCTTGAAAATAATCATATAATTTTCAAAATATGTAATTTTTATAAGCATCGAATTTTTAATTCACCATTGAGTAGATATTTATAAAAATAATTATACATTTTTTAAAACAGGTAAAAATTCGTATATATGAAATTTCAAAATAATTTTTAAAAAATCCTTTTTCTAAATATTATTTTTAAATCATTGTAAAATAAAACGACTCAAGAAGAAATAAAAGAAAGATATTCATTTTACATAAGTAAAAAATATTTACCCCAAGGTTGTTCCGCCGGTGCCCAATGCCTCTCCCAGACCTCCTCCTCCTCTCAGAATCGGGTTGACATCCTCTCGCACAGGACACTCGCGTAAAACACTCGCGAATAATACACTATAAACGCGCGCGGACTAATCTTTTATAAAAGTCTTTCGCGCGACACTGCGGCACTCCACGTTTACAAAACCCATGATAAGATTTCTATTTCGATTGGTGGAATCAACATCACACGTCGACGAGTACTTACGAAACACACGATGAATGCCAAACAAGGATTAAGCCCCACACGAAAGAAAACGAAATCGATCGTATCGAGTCCGTCACCTCTGTTTTACGCAAAATCACGTTTAAAATTGGCTCAGTCATACGCCCTAACTGCTAGTTCTAAAGGGACACAAGTGGTGCTGTACCACGAGCGATTCCAAGAGACTGGTAGACGTGACAAGCACCTCTAATAAGAGTAAAGTTGGTACCATTGCCGATTGTCTAACAATCTAGACAATCCAGGAAATGGGATCCAACCCCTAGTCACGAAGCTAGTTTTTTTAAAAAAAACTACTAGAGCTAGGCTCTGACCAAGTCAGATTAAACGCGATTTAGGCTGGTAGATAATGACAGAGAAATGAGCGCCCTGACCAGAGTTATACAACTCCTTTTTGGGCGACTCACCAGGGCAGAATTCTATAACTCGTTATACGATCGTTATGCTCATAACGACTGCATAACTAGAGTTATCGAATACAGGTCCAGAGAAGAATTCGAGTCGATCGATTG
>NW_017259198.1:562838-564361 GCF_001594045.1 Atta colombica
AAGCACTTGGCGTGAGAGCATTGCAGTGACCGTGACCACCTAAGCAACGTCTCAAAGAGAGTTCCGCTTTCCTGTCGAAACATCGACAATATGATTTCACCACCGAAATAGAATTCCATCGAATGGGTTTTGTTAAAAGTTCATTAGTCCGATAACTTTAACGGCACTCCCGAAGCAAACGCGCGACGCGACGAACCGGCTGCGGTTCGTTCATTTTCAATTAAATCGGCGGACGAGGATACGTTAGCTTCCCCATTGGATTTTTATACGAAGAGAATAATTTTACTCAGTATCTAAAAATTTATCTAGATATATTATTCAGATTGATCCGAAAATTTTTAGATATTTGAGAAAAACCATTCTTTTCGTGTAAAAATTCTCTGGGTACTGAGCCCCCTCACCACGTCAAGGTGTACCCATGAGAGGGAAAATATCATCAAAATGTAATATACAGCTATTATCTATATTACTATGAAATTATCAGTTGATTTTTAGAAATAAATATTAAACACGTTAATTCATCTCTATTGTGAAATAAATTCAGAGTGGATAAAAGGACTGAATCTCTTATTACGATGTCTGTAAGATATGATTAGAGTCAATGGAATGAGCTAGAGATTAATAGAAAAGAGAAATACTTTTTTTTATTACCGACAAATAGTTCCAAAGTTACGTTCAATTTTTTATACGAATCATTGAAAGAAAGCACGGAAATGAAAAATTAATTAAATTATACAAATTATATTAATTGTGAAAGTAAGAATCGCGTAAATTGCGATATTTGCATGAGAATATTTATTTTTTTATGACTCGTGTAATACTGTTCGAAGAATAATCGAGAATTATACTCAAGCGAAACACACACACACACACACACACACACACACACACACACACACACACACACACAAATGTTACATTAAACAAAAATAATTGTTGTCCGTAATTCACAAGATAGTAATAAATTCTGTTTTTCTATCGCGTTTTGATTCCAAATGATTAAACTGTACGAAATATCTAATTCCATAATGTATGATTGTTATCTCGATTCTTTTATGAATAATTAATCATGCGAGCTAGTAATTTAAAAAGATGTTCAATAATTCTTATAATAGCATAGTAAGGAAGTCAATATAATTTTTATCACGGCATGTGAGGAGCATAAAAAACACATTATGGTCTTTAATTCGCTATTACGTTCGGATTAATCCTCTTTATCACGTGTTATAAAATATCTGTGATCACAAATATCTGATCACAACAAAACTTACAAAACAACGATGGTACTTCAATAATGTAATTTATTAAAATATATAACTAAATAACTTTTAATATACATGTATCGAGCATGAAAGGCTCTTTTGTAAGGAACAATTTTACTTTGTAGGTATCTATTAAAACATGGCCGCGCTCTCTCTCCATTGATGCAGTCTACATCATCCTAATGCGTGAGAAAAAAGAAATAGAAAGCAACGCCTGAATTATTAAAAGAACATGAATTTAATGCGTAATTTGTAATCATA
>NW_017259198.1:564479-565062 GCF_001594045.1 Atta colombica
AAAATAATAAAAAATAATAAAATAATAAAAAAACTGATGGATTACATTTTTGACAAAATAGTTAAAGACAACTTTTGTAAATTCTGTGTGTAATAGATATTCTTCTTTTAAAATGATATTGCTATTTAATCATTTCTTTGTCGGCCCCGAAGTTATGCAAGTTTCTTAAAAATACGTTCAAACTTTTCCGAGATATTTGTCTTTTTTATAAATTTGTCGGAACACAAAAACTTAGGAAATTAATACAGTCTTCAAGTTTGAAAAAGTTGGATTATAAGAAGAAAACAGAGAAGTACATAAGTATTTTTAAATAAAATTTCTAACATTCGGTATGCGCGGTTGAAAACAAGTTTTGTTTTTGAACCATATTTCGTTTAACCTTCAAATATTTGGAATTAGAAGAGTCCACATCGTTACTTTTGTCCAGAAATGTGGAACAAACCAAAATTCGCGCTAACAGGCTACCATTGATATATTCTGCTTTGCAATTGTATTCGAAACTAATTAGTACCTCATCTGTTAAAGCCGCGAGACCGTAACCGATCCCTTTTGCAACTGAACTTCCCTGCATCCGTGGGTGTAC
>NW_017259198.1:565162-600941 GCF_001594045.1 Atta colombica
TATACACTCACTCACTTACTCATTCATATATATATTTATTTATTTGGCATTTATTTATGTATTTCTGAGATAGATCCGAGAGAGAGAGAGAGAGAGAGAGAGAGAGAGAAAGAGAGAGAGAGAACGACAAAGAAAGAGAAAAAAAGGGAAAAGGAACATGAATCTCTCATTTATCAAACGAGCATAATTAAACGCTCCGTTAAAAGCTGCCGATATCCATAACATCTTTCTTCCTTACGGACGCAATGCGTCGCACCTAATTAATGTTTGTCAAACGAAATTCCGGTCGGCGGAAATTTACGCACGTGCGAGATTTTTCGCTCACGTTATGATTTACAGGTGACGCGTTTCGTCACACACACAACACATAATCGAATTGCAATACGCAATTTACGAGTGAGCGCTGAAAAAGATCTCAACTCCATTACGGATTACCATTGCATTTAATTTCCATTTTTTTAAATAAATATTCTTCTTTTATTGAACCATTCTAATTCATTCTTTCTCTCAGAAGAGAGAGAAAGAGAGAGAAAGAGAGAATTCTTTATAAATATAAAATTTCAAACATTTGAAATAATTGTGAATAATCCATAATTATATTATATAATAATTGTTCAATTTAAAACTAATTCTCATTTATAATTTTTGAAGCAAATTTAAGAGAAATGTTCTAAATTGGTTATAACACTCAATTTGATACTACTTATTACGATCGCGCAACTGTATTACAGAAATGTAATAAAATGCGGGTTCGATGTCAATATAGAATACTTCAAAAATTTCTCTTTTTGCTGCAAGCGGTTGCATTCTGTTTTCCGCTTGTCAGCGACCGATAGGATAAATTAAATATTGACAGTCGCAAAATGCAAAGCTAGAGATCCTGGGTCGAACGATTCTAAATTAAGACCTGTCTAGTAATCGCTTTGTTGACAAAACCGATTGTTGGTAGTTGCACCTGCTTTCAATTAAAATCACCACGAGTATTTCATTTAATTATTTGCACAGGCCTAATTTGTTGCGTTCGCGATTAAGCAAGATTAAAAAGTAATTATTCATTTATTTGCACGATTGAGATTGTGCCGAAAAATACGTTTAATATGCATCGATTTATTATTAAATTCAAAAATAATTAATTCTTTGGATAAATGAAAAGAATGCAATTATAAAAATACGAAAACTGTATATAAGTGCTTAGATGTAGTTGTGTGTGTAATTTAGAAGCATTTTGTATAAAAATATTTTCGTTGTCTCTCTCTCTCTCTCTCTCTCTCTCTCTCTCTCTCTCTCCCCTCCCCAATCTAAATAAAACGGATGTTTTATGAATTCGAAACATCCAGAATGATCTTTTCCTTGCTAGTCTTCCAGCTTTCTTTCCTTCCCGTAAAGGTTCAGGCACTGATAAACCGTACAATAAAATATAAAGTTGCTTCGTTCGTGACTTGCACACCGTCAAGTTGAACCTACGATAAGTGAGATTTCCCTACTTTCTGAACTGATCAAATTTCCGAAACGTTTCGATCCACTACTCTTGCTTATGGCTCCATTAAGTCGCTGGAACGTCGACAGGAAATCACACGCTAGGAATCGAATTTCGGAGACCTATTGAAACCTTCCTATGTATAGTTACTTTATATAATCAGTGATATGAATGGCAAACAGGTTTCTTCCACAAAGAAGACTCCTGTTTATTAAGCAAAAGAAAAACAGAAATTTACTCTCAAATATTTTGTTCTTACCTTTCAATGAAATAAATTTTACATTCCATAAAATTCGCATCTTTTAATATCATATTATATGCAGTTATAATTAAAAAATAATTGGAACTTTCAATTTTATTTATTTCAGAGAAGGAAGGATGGAGACAGGAAGAGAGAGAGAGAGAGAGAGAGAGAGAGAGAGAGAGAGAGAGAGAGAGAATAGAATTACATTGAATCTCAATCTCTCTCAAATTCGATTTCGCTCCGTTCCGTCTGTCATATATCCGAATTAATCGCAAAACAATTTAGCTCGAATTAATCCCGATTCGTGCAACTCCAACGTTCTGTAACGTTCGAATATTCGATAATTAATAAAACACTAATTATCTTCCACCGAATCAGTGACATTAATATAGTGTCTAATAAGCAGTAATGCGTTATCAAAAGTGTAATGCATGTACATGTATGTATATACACACATATGCTGCTTTAATCGTTAAATCCACGCCAAGTTGAAGAGAGTACAATAGAGCAAATAGAACGTGGAAAATCCGGGGAATGAAGTAACAACGGAGTCACGTATCTTTTAAACGATCCTCCAATTACTTTTACGGAAACTTCGAAACCTCAGGCCTTGTAGTTTTAATCGAATTTATTCGAGTTCAAAATACTTGTCCTATATACAGGGTGATCCTAATGCGTTTAGCTAAATTTTATTATGCAGATATGCTATTATACTGATTAAAAAGTATGTTTTAAGCATAAATCTGCACACACACTCTCTTTTCTCTAAGTTTTAATTTATTAGAAATGCACATTTCTTATCATTATTCAATATCTATAATCAATAACATTTCATTATTTTGTTGTATAATGTTATATAATGTTTACATATATCTAATTTATTCAAATGCTAAAATTTCTTTTCAATTTTCAATATTAGTTGCTTCAAATTTATACTTAAAATTCTTTCATTAGTATAATATAATTAGCAAAAAAAATATATAGTAAAAAAACAGTTTTTTAGGAGCACTCTGCATACAAAGCATGACAGAATGTTATCAGTGAAAAAGCCTAGCAATTTAAGTGAAGTGCATGTTATATGTATAGATCAAGCATATGGAAGATTATGTAGCATGTACTTTGCTGATTGTATCATATTTATGTGATATATGTCATTTATTATTACAATGTGTATATACGTATTTATTTATTCTATTTGATGTTTAATTTGCGATTTATCAACTGGTGGAGAATAATGTGTGACTATTCGCGACAAATCCGAATTCATATCTAAATATAAATTCAATCGAATATATATGCAAAAGCATATATATTTTCTGCTTTTATTTATATTTAAAATTATAGGTACACATAACGCTAGCTTAATTTCTAACATTAGACAATTATAATATCTGAACATGCAAAGTAGAACTACGCCTGCGAAAAAATTTGAATTTTTAAAGCGAAATAATAATTGTGAATAATATTAAATGATTGTCGATAGTGCACGCTGAAGGGTAATAACTGCGATATAAGGGATAATCTGATGCGAGAGTTTACGAGGTGCGCGAGAAGACACGTTTTGCGGTTCTATAAAATAAGAATGACAGGTTTTACGGTTCTATAAAATATTCATAGAACTCTGTGTTGGAAAATTGGAAACATCCGTGGGATTCATAGGTGACAGAAGTTGTGTTTGTATGTTCCAATCGTGGCTAATATTCTGTAGTAAAAACAATACATAATGCATCATGAATATATGTGAACGAGCGAATACTTTAAAATAAATAGATCTCCGTACAGTTTAATATAAGAACAAGTCTGTACTTCAACTGTGACTTTCAAATAAACAGAACATTTACGAAGTCTATCGAACGAAATCTGTTACCGAAAATATTTTTGTAAACTTATTTTATTTATTTTTTATACTTTTAATTTTCTAAAAGAATTTTAAGATTCCGAAAAATTTTTTTAATATATTTTATTTCATGAAAAAAATGGCAAATCAGATGTTAAAAATTAAATCAATGTAAGATGTGAAAAATCAGTAATATAAAATGATAAACAAGATATATTTTGTATAAAAATCTCAATAGGTAAATCTAACGATGAGAGACGAACAAAAACGTTGTGTAAAATAAATAAAGTTCTCAAGCAGTCGGTACTTCAGTTGATCGAATAAATCCATTTTATTGATCATATGAAGTACATACGCGAAAGGCAAAATCTATATGCTTTCAAATAGATTTACAGATGTGAGACTCGGATTTACTAGGAATGGTTACATGTAATTCTTCAGCAGCTAATAAATCGCACTAAACGTCAGATGGAAAATTGCCTGCGATAAGCAACAACAGGATTAAAGAGGCTCGGAATATAAAAATCTTATAAGCAAAAAATTTGACCTTTCGAGGAGAATGGAGTTCATCGCTTTAATCAATAAAAATGCTATAAGACTTTAATGGATACAGACTATCATTATTAAGAAAGTTATAATGTTTTAGGTGTGTTTTGTTAAAATTAAACTTGTGCTGGAGAAATTCTGCTTTTATTAATATCATAGGTAACGAAAATTCATTGCTAAAGAATTATTCTAAAGTTTATTATAAGATAAACAAATAATATATATTTCTGCCTCGAGCCAATCTAAGCCAACGTAGTTGCCGATAAAAGCACAGTCTATATATTCCGCGATTTACCGCTTACATATTTATAACTACTCCTTTCCAACATCGATTTAATGAAATTCCCGCGTTGCACAATCGGCCTGCAGCACTGCGGATCGATAGCACCGTCCTAAGCGTGCTTTGAAATATAACGATTTTACGTGACGGCGAACGTTGCCTTCTCTTGCGATATGCAAAAATCTTGCGACTACTCAATTTAACTTGGAAATATCGTACATCAACCTTAAAATCGTTGCTTTCGATTCTACAACAAATAGTTTATGCTTTCGTACATTGTAAAGAATTCGCAAAGGTCTAAGCTAAACAACGGATGTTTTCAGACAATGATCGTAGACAATCTAAACAGAGGTAATCCGTGAAATTGCTGCCCTTATTATATCGGTAAAGGATTATTTTGCATATGTATATAATTGCCATGCATTTACCGTACCGTATCTACAAAATAAATTTCAATCGAGAACTTATTATCGATTATTATACCTATAAAGTATATTATATAAACTTATAGAAGCTATTTAGACAGATTATTTATGTAACCCGTATTCGCTCGACTTTAATGAACATTGTCCTATATTTCTTGAGTCATGTAATTAAATGCAATTATTATTCATTACAGTTACTCTATGAAGAATAAGAAAATAATTGTATCCAACAAAGTGCAACTCGTTACAATCGTACTTTTTTTATTTCAATTATATAATTTTATTTCTTTTTATTAATAATTATATGAAACTAGACGTACACACGCATATATATATATATATATATATATATAGATATTTCATAGGCATGTATATAGTTTTGAGTAAAACATTGATAAGAGAATTTTGTGCGGCTCAAAGGCTAAAGAAACTGCTTTGCACGTTTATTCGTGCTTTATAGTCAACTTGTGCGTTATCTACACACGGGCAATCCGTTTGTAACGTATTCGTAAACCCCGAAGACCGCCGTAATTACACGCGCCACGTCGGAGGAGAGCGATCGGTACAGCTGCATACCGCATCTATACATACGTAATTCCGGAACATGCGCGCCGAATGGCACAAGCCGCACAGTGAAGCCGCAAACCGCGAAAATATGTCAGTATCGATAATGAGCTTACGTCCTCCCTGCACTGCGACCTAACATAATTTCCCAAACTCGATGGATAGCAGACTAACACCACAGCAATATTATCTAATAGACTGGCGACTAACATTCATCAACGCTCGAAGGGAGATCATAGCCTAGTTAACGTCGTCGTCGCTTAACTATCTCGATTTGCATCTGTCCGTTTGACGTAACAATTTATGCGTCATACTCGTAATAAGACAAAGTTAATTGATACTTCTCGATCTGCTGGGATAATATATAGAATTTCATTCTATTAATTAAATTTAGCCTTCTAAGGAAAAGGAGATGAGAAAAGATGGGATACAAATAAAAAAATTTCAATTTTAATTTATCTTTCGCTTGGCTCAATTAATCTTAAAATATTTTAGAACTTTGCAATTTTAATTTTTATATCATCGCAGAATTACGTCACTAATGAGTTATGTAATTTGTCAATATTTCATTCCGCGTGAAAAGATTGAAACAGACGCGCACCCAAAGAAAATATCTTGTTTAAATGTATTAAATGTGTTTCAATAATTAAAACGAGAGATCGAAAGAGATGATATAACGTCCGATAATTTTAAATTACGCATTCCTTTATCTCAACATCACATTTCGTTGCATTCTTTTGTTTATTCGAACCTATCCCAAGGAATAATTTTTTAGCCACGAAGTTATCTTGAATAAATATAAGAAAAGAATATTAGAAAAGTTGCGACCATTTATAATTACTGATTTAAGTATTCTTCGTCTTTCCGTCTCGTTCCGTCGTCTTCGTAATTACGCGCGAGTCTTTTTCTTCTGAATTTTTTATAAAGTATAAAGTCTTACATTTCAAGAACGTCACAGTCGAACGTCGCGTATGCGGATGAAGTTTTTAACAAGATAATGTTCTGTGGATACGCCAGAAAACTCTTCTGCTCCAAGAAGGGAACTCTCAAAAAATTTAGCGAAATTGAATTCACGACGGAGAGATGTGCAAATACTCTTGCTTTTTATTGCATTATAATAGCGATAGAGAACTCTACATGCTCGCTTAAACAATCGGAAAATCTATTCTGCACAAAATAGTTACTATCAGCTTCATATACAGTGTTGTTTCGAATATAAAAGATATACGAACGATTCAAATAATTTTAAATATATTTCGGAAATATGAGATTATATAATTGATATCGATTCTATGAATATGTTCACAATTAATTATCTGATTACTTAAAATTGTTTAAGTAAATTGTCAGTAATTAATGGTGTATTAACGTATTGTATAATAATTGTATAATAATAAGAAAAACTATTTTTATTATTTGTATAAAAAAATATAAAAATTTGAAAGAAATGCAATATTTGTTTTTCTTATCAAAATAATATATCAATATAATATATATAATTATAATATTTCTTTTAAAAACCATATATATTAACTGTCTAAAATAAATAAATAATAAAAAAATATACGAATATTTTTATAACGCGTTGTGATTCTTTAGCAATTATAATATAACATTGGAAGATATTCTTTTTAAAAATATATATTTATAGGAAAGGTGAGAGAAAAGATGTTTTAACAAAGCTCTCACGAAACCTGATCCATAGCACTGTGGATTTTTCGAAATAAACATCTCTCGTCTCATGAAAATAACAGAGCATTAATACAAACAAACGAGATGTATAAAAGAAAGACAAAAGATCACATTGATTTTATATGCATTTCCTTACATTCTTCTTTAGCTTCTTAATACTGAAATGCAAGTGAATCACCTTCCGTTTATTTACTATTTTTCTCTCATATTAATCTTTTATGCAGAACTTTGGCAAAGAGAGAAAAACTAAAAGGCAAACCAAGTTTTATTATGTTTTTTCTCATCAATTAATCGAAAACATTTGATAATCGTAATCATTTCCATTTTATTTTCTTCAAGTAATTGTCATTGCTTAAAAGATTACATAAACAAGGCATCGAATATTTGCAAAATTCAATGTTGACAATATTTTATTACACAGCGTTTCATTACATCCAAACATATTTGATAATCGGTCTTATTGCAAGTTGAATCGAGTTTCAATGATGTGCCATTGTAAATTTGAGAGAAAGAAAAAATCTTGTTAAGGTTAATTGAAATTAATCTCATTTCAAAAGAGCAAGCGTTATATCATTTATCATCTTGTTCATTTTATCACGAAATTCATTAAAACATCAAACGTCCTAAATGGCGATTGTGTAAAATTGGATTATTACAACACAATATAAAATGAAACGCATATAAACAGATAAATAGAAGAGTTAATAAGTATATATAAAATTGAGACAAAATATCAATTAAATCCTTTCGACAAATAAAAAACATGATTTTAATGAAAAATGTTCAAAATTTAAATATGACATGTACTTTAATATTATTTTTTATATTCCTGATTTATTAATAATGTTTTATTGAAAGATAAAATGATTCTAAAAATATTGATTTTATATTTTTATCTCATAAACATTTATCTCATAATATGTAATAAAACTAGATTATCAGTTAGCTGAATTAGTATTAGATATTTGAATCTAATAAAGTAATGTCGGAAACTAATAATATAGATAATAAAAAATTGAATAAATAAATAATTTGAAATAATGTTAAAAAATTTTACATTCATCTTGAGAAAAATTAATATTAGCTATAGGTATTCAAAGGAATTAAATATATTATACTGTTAATTTAAAAATATAATGCTAAAAATAGAAAATTCTTTCAAAATTTTTAAACGAGAATATTAATAGTTTTTTAAATTCTATTTATTATTCTATTTTAAATATAATTATAATGGAGTTTTAATTAGTATCAATATTTTATCAATATTATTTTATCAATATTTTATGGAATTTTTTAGACCAATTTTTTTTCGAGATTTCGTATTTCTATTTTTTTTTCTACCGAAAAAGAGAAATAAAGATAAATAAGACAGAAAAAACCCATAAACTCCCCGCCTACAATGTCTCTTGCTATACAGCAGCTGCGTCCCTGATTCGGGAAAACTTTCTTCATATTTTCAGATATTGCAATATATTATTCTGTATCAGAGGAATATCATTCCTTAAGAAGAGGAAAAGAGTCATTAGTGTCGAGAGACGTGATGTGATTAAGCGAAATGTCCATCCAACGTCTGTTTGTATGCAAGCGGCAAATTAACGATTTCAATTTTGTTGATCGTGTCTAGGAAAACCGTGCGGGAATTTTCGGGTATTATTATGTAAATCGGTATGCTGACGCCAGTGGAAATCAGTTAACGGTCGTAAAGGTTTAATAACTAGGTTTTCAACGCACGTAAGGCGTCGTACGCGATATTACAGAATCATTAATGAAATATATTATTATTTCGTCGTCCATAAACACACGGTCATATTCGTAATGCAATAACCGCAAAGCGAAACGAATGAATGCGCAAGATAATTTCACATTCGCCGTAGGAAATCACGAAACATAGCTTTCGTGAAAATGACATCCCTGAAGCGAGTTAAATTAAAAGTAATGAAATTTAACGTAGTAAAATTAAATGAAATGGAGAATTTTGTTTATTAAAGGCATATATGTTGGAACTCGTCGAATTAAATTCGCATCTTGGAATAATTAGCCCCATATTTTGTTTATTATGAATATTTATAACAATAAAATATTTTATCCCAAAATTTTCACAGATTATAGAATATACATGCTGCGATATTTAGAATATAATCAGCTTGCATATTAGTTAAATATAACACATTTAGGACATGTCTAGTAAAGATTTTACAGCATATCCTTCTTTCTTTTACAGTATACCCTTCGGCAAAGCAAAAGAAAGATATATATTATTATAAGAGATTCGCATTTCCTTTTAGTTTCTATTCTTCCTAGATATATTATGGTAATCATATGATAGTATATCTGCGGTATTATATTCCATTTTTCTTTTTAGGTTTGCAATAACTTATATAAAATATCGAAAGTTTTTTAAAATGAGATCTTTTTCTAAAAACAAGTACAAAATGAAACGAGTTCTTCAAGGTTTTGCTCCCCCATTTCTACAAGATAGTGTTTGAACAAATCCGCGGATAGCCGAGAAAGTCTTCCGTATTTGAGTTCTTTTCCATTTCTATCTCTGGAGAATTATATAAAAGATGTTACAATTCCCACAGCAGCTATCCAACAAAAATAACAAAATTTTCATATTGTGGAAAATAATCATACAAGGATAAACTTGCATTGGCATTGTTATAATAACTAGATATAATGAATTAAACCTAATGGAATCTGTAAATTTTATTTTTAATTTTATATCAAGTTACAATCTGCAAATTGCAAAAAAGATTAGATTTTCATTTACTCATAATTAAATAATTAATTAATAGGATTTATGTCTGACATAATTGCAAAAATTTGTAAAAACACGATATATATTTATAACATGCGAAAATTCCCAACAGATTATATTTACAAATATATTAGAGATTAAGAGTATGCTAGCATCGTTAATATATATTGAATATGCTTCGTGCATTGGAATTCAACGGATAATGCGTATATCAATGCGAAAGAATCCCGAGAAACATTAATGACGCGAATAATTATTCTAATATCTCAGGGATGCTGCAGATTCTAGTTTCTCTCAGCACTTAAGATAGACGGATTGTGCAATTTTCCCTCTCGCTCGGTTTACCTGATTTTAATTAGTTTAGAAAAGAATTAGCGAACCTGATTCTCTCTCTCTTTTTAGTGCAGGAGATTAACATATATATGCATATATATGCATATATTTAATAATGTGATATAAAAATCCTAATCACATTAATTTCAACATCTTGCTAACTAATTATTAATTTCCTGTTACAGAATCAATATTTCGACGCTAACACAGGATTTTCTAACGAAATAAATGAAAAGGAGACTCTTAAAATTAATTACGCGAAGCATATTGCAAATATAATGTATCATTTACATTTTACTGATATAATTGCACTTTAATTGCAATTTATGTCATAAACTTGACACATTTTCTTATACTAGCTATTTCTGGAAGATCTAAGCTTTTTACAACCCTCGCGTTATATCTGCTATTCATTTAGAATTGATGATACAATAAACCGCATACTCTCTGCAAAATCTTATAAGTATTTTGATTTCCATTTTATATCCTCTGTAGTAGCATACAAATGACTCCAATTTGTTGAAAGCATTGAAAGCAGAAATGTGCGGAATCGAAAACATAATAACCGAAACCTATACTTTCGAAGTGAATATCAATGAAAATGGAGAGATCGCAATAAATATATATAATATATATATATATATATATGTACACACACACACACACACACACGCCGTGTAAAAGCTTATAAAACTAAATAATGTGCAGTATCTGTCAAGTTTATTAAATAAAAATAGGGCATATATGAACCGCACGGGATAATGTCTGTGAGAAAAGCTTCAGATTGACGCAGCAACGCTCCGCGAGTTTACAAATAATAAAAGCTTAATGATTAAGGCTTTATTTCATAAAACAGAGCTTGCTGTTGACGGCACCGGTATTTAACGTTTTAATTCCGTGGAGACCCCCAGGCAGTCAAAGTAGAAAAAGGAGGCGGCCGGCAGCCACCTGTGACTCTTGCCGAAAGGGCTACGGGTCTAGTTGATAGTGAAAAAGATAAAGGTGAAAAAAGTGAGGCAGAAAGAGTGGAAAGGGGTATCCAACAGTATAAACCGCACAAAAGCGAGTTCTTTCCTTCTCATAATCCCTTCGCGGACGTAGGATGCAGAGTAAATTACGATCACGTCCCGCGTCGCCGTAACAGCGACAACACGCTTTTTCATCTCGCGCGGATTGTAAATACCATCGTACTGCTCGATAAAATTTCATTACACATCTCATTCGCCCTCTGCGAAATAAGATTAAATAAAATTAACCTATATCCATATAAATTTTCATCGAAAGAGAAATTTTGCATTTGTAGAAGTTGAATGAATCGGAAGGACAAAACTATTGACACGATATTGTTGTTTCTCTTTGCTGTTTCTTGTTTTTAATTAAAATATATTAAAAAATTTGTTATTAATATAAATATAAATTTATTTATGAATTTTTAAATATAAATTAATTTATGAAAAAGACAAAGTCTTCAAGTGAAAGATAATGTTTTCAAATTTGATTAATCTGCAATCAAAAAAATTTTCTTGTGATAACAATTAAAAGCATATACAATTCATATTTGGTCGTTGTTCGTTAATACATACAAATGTAAAATCATACGCGTTTGAATTGTTCAGTGTAATTAATTATCTTTTAATAATTATTTAAACATAAAATGTAATAACTAGTTGGATGCAAATCCATGCAAATTTTCATCAAAAATAGATTTCTGTGAATGTATTTTCCATAGAAATCTTTAACGATAAATGCTAAAGTAATATCGCTATTAATTAATATGTAATATGTAAATGTAAAAAATATATATATCTGAATATAATTAATTTCCTCAATATCAATACAATTTTTCCTACAAGGGAAGATAAGCAAAGTGGTTTGCGTAAATTGGAATTAACATTATTGTTTATCAATACTTCCACTTATAATAAATTTAAATATGGATATGTATAACAAAATATTTTCCATATAATAAGAACTTTGTTAATGACAAAAGGACAAATATTTTTCTTAATTAGAAAATGTAAATGTATTAAAATTGTTACAATTAATCACAATTAAAATCATACTTATTAACAATTACGCGAGCATTTTTTAAAAATAAAGATAAAATAATGATAAATAATGATAAATAATGATAAATAACGACTAATAAAGATAAAAAAATGAGAAAACAAAATAAACGAGATAACATAAGTTTAAAATAAAATGATAAGGATTGACGCGATCTATAGAAAAATATTCTTGAAATTAAAATTTGTATATAAAAGACATATATCGATTTAATTTCATTACTGGCATATTAATATGTTTAATTCGGATGTTATATTGTATTTATTTCCCATGTGCGTTTGTCGCAAAAAATCCCCAGCACGCCATAGCTCCCATTTTGCATATTTCTATGGAATGAACTCAATTCCGCGATGTTTCTGAGTTTTGTTAATTCCCGTAGATAACTTTATTTTTGCATAGGAATATATAATTTTAATTAATATCCTTGAGTTTGATTACAATTAAAATAATTAAAACATTCACAATTTAATATGTATTTCGATAAATATTATTTTTATAACAATGCAAAAATATTTGAAATATTTTAAAGTGCATATTGAAGATTAAATATTGATGATTAAATATTGAACTATAATCGTTCAGTTTTTATTTTAGAATTATGTACTCGTTGATTTCAAAAAGTTTTTCTGTTCAAACTTATTTCACAGATATTCTTATATAGTTCGATATAAATGATACATTTTTTTTCTTAAAATGCTCGTAGTAATAGATTAAATCTGAAAATAATAAATTGATATAAATATTGTCATGAAGGAAATGTAGCATTATTAATGATTATAATTAACTTTAAATGACACAGAGATCCATTGTGTTGTCTATTCTCCTGTCTAATCCTTTTCTATTGATATTATTAGTATTACGTATTGATAAAAATATATTTTAATTATTATAATATATTTTGTTTACTTATTGACCTAAAAAGTCATCGAGACTTTCTACTTCGATATTTATAATCAACATATCGGATTTCTTAACATAAAGCATGAAAGCTATGGCCTCAATAAAAGTCGCTGTTCTAAACGGAATATTCCAATTATCCTCGGAATGTCTCCATAGTAATACTATTTACTTCAATTTCCAGTCCATTTGGTAGTCCAAATAACATTATACCGGGTATATTTCATAAATTGATATTGTCCGTCTCATAATTTGATGTTGCCAATGAAATCTCATATTCGGCACGTGTAAATAAGTAATAATAGAACAGTTCCTCATCTTTCAACAGAAAAATTTCAACTCGAATCACGGAGCGAGCGAAAGACTGCGATTTCCCCGAGGAGGATGGGAGTTCCCGCGAGAGCGCAACGTAAGCGGGGTAAGTGAATGAAGAAGTCGGTGACGTGCGACGTCGTTGAGTGGAAAAACGTGATTATTTCGAAGCGACGTTGATCGCGACTGATCGATCTCGAGGAACTACCACCGACTCGTTTCTGACTGCGGTCAGGAATCGCTGCGGAGAATCAAATTAATATCCTTCAGACGAAGGAGGAGCACTTTGACAGGCGCGGCAACGGGGGCGGGTAAGGCGACCGTATTGGATTTCCAGGAGGTGGACGAGACTTCGATCGACCTCCTGGGTGATGCCATCCTGAGGCAACGACATTCTTACAGTCATGCTCTAAGTCACCAGAGTGCGACCGGCTGGAAAATATGGCCGATCTCGAAAGGATCAGGCTGGTGGTACTCGGCGGCGCCGGGGTCGGCAAAAGTGCCATTATACGCCGACTACTCGGTCAAGGCTTCAGCGAGCGATACCGGCCCACCGTGGAGGATCTGTACTCGCGAGAATGCATTCTTGGCACTCTGACGCTTAAAGTCGATCTTCTGGATACCGCGGGTGAGATGAATATCTTTCCTTTTCCCTTTATTGGTTGCGTTCAACAGACTCAACAGTTGAGTGAGAGAGCTCGCTATTGATGTATTCTTCTAGATCTAAAATTCTGATTGAATAATCTAAAAGAATGCACCAATAACAGCGAGCGCTCACTCAACTATTGAGTCCACTGAATACGCCCATTGTTAGAATGTATGAAACACGTCAATTTTCTATATCAATGATTTTTAAATAATTTAAAAAAAAAACAAAAGATGTGTGTGTGTGTGTGTGTGTGTCGGGGGAGAGGCTGTAATCACAAAAATTCACTAATACTTTTTTCTGGAAAATTATTTTCATAATTTCCTTTTCACTAAATAATTTATATAGAGATAAAAAAGATTAAAAATATAAATTTGTTTAGCTTTAACATGATTGAACTACTATTTCGCAAAAATTGTGATAATGCTTTTATTAAAGGATCATATCATTTTAATGTAATAACCGTTTTATGTTGCACTTATGCAATAATTCAATACTTAGGTTAATTGAGTTGGTTTTAATTAATTATTATGTTATACACTTAAGTTGTAATAAAAATCTCAGTATAATTACACTGTTAATTAATCTATCATTTTAAAATTTCGTATATTTCCGGATCTGCTCAGAAAAACTCTAATAATAAGTCTCATAAGTGAAAAATTAATTCTATATTTTTTAAAAGCCATTTCCTCTTAAAATGTGAAATGTTTCCCTCCTCATCGAATCTGCTATGCAATATAACGAAAAATATTAAATGATACGTGATACTACGTATACACATTCTCAATATGATGAAACAGAATACTGAATGTTTTGATTGAAAACGAAAGAAGCTTGGATCTCTCTCTTGCCGGAATCGGCAGTATCAAATAAACGTAACTCAGTAGCGTTCAATATAGTTGTAGAAATGTGTTCGTGTACCAAAAAAAGCATCCTTGATCTAATCGAGATTGCGCAAAGATATATCCCAATAACTTTTTAGCGAGAGAGCAACGAAGTTTGTATCGGAAAAGCGGTGAAATAAATGCGCTATACATATGTATCATAAATAAATAGAATGACTTATTTTTCGTATGTAGTAAAAATTTATCAGAAATAACAGCATGCTTTTGGGCGACATTTATAAAAATATCATGAAAAAATAGTTGTTAGTTTGAAATATTTCAACATATCTTTTGAAAAGAATTGAAATAAAAAGAATTAAGCTCGAGAAGAGAATAAGAGAAATAATGAATAAAAAAAAAAGTTATTTTAGATTCTTTTTTAAGAATTACTTCAAGTATTACGCGAAGCAACAATGCGCGATTTTTTTAGATGTGTAAGAAGATTTTTCTCGTAAACATCCATTAAATCAAATAAATTTTGATTTTATTTCTGTAGGTGATCTGCAGTTTCCTGCAATGAGGCGATTGAGCATAGCCACCGCTCACGCATTCCTACTCGTATACGCGACATCATCCTTACCAAGTTTCGAGTGCGTAAAACGTTGCTTCGAAGAAGTAAGAGAACAACGACCCGACTTCCAGGTGCGAATTCCAAAATTACTCATGTTAATTCTCTCGTGATTTATCTCGTAAAGTTTATCGAATATTTAGCAGAATTACTCTTATCAATCTGCGATTTAAATTAGATTCCTCTATCTTTGGAATAGTGTGAAATATTAATTTGCTGTTCTCAATATTTATAACTTTGCACAATATCTAGAGCCGATAAGAAAGCATTATCATGCGGCATTTTTTAAAAATCGATTTTATTAGTTACACTTTAGTGGAGAAGAAATAATAATGAAGACATCTTTTCTTTTCAATAGGAAGTACCGATAGTTATTGCCGGAAACAAACTTGATCTAGCGCCAGCACGAAGGGAGGTACCAATCGAGGACGTGAGTGAATGGTTATTTTGCGAATTGCCGAAACTTCGCGCTAAGGTGATGGAATGCTCGGCAAAGGATGACTACAACATTAAGGATGTATTCAGATGTTTCGTCACACTTTCCAAGATCGTACCGAAAAATCCCACTGGCGAGGTCGAGCAGTCGGGGCTCAGAAGAAGGTGTTCAGCATACGGATCACGCAGGTATCGTAACACTAACTATTCCCTACATACGAATAAATATCATTGAACAATAAAGCATTTGTGTTTTCATATATATTATAATATATAATAAAATATATATTATAATATGTAAATGTCATTTTAAGAATTAATTTAAAAAAATTTATTTCAACTTTTTTTTAAAGAAAAGTATCAACTTCAAAGCGAAAAGTTTTCGAATTATAAACTATATTATAAGAAAATGTGTAATGCTTCTCATTTTTTAATTGACAAAATTTTTAATTTAAAAATAGTTAGTTTATCAAGATATTTCATATATTAAGGAATATTTCAAGAATTTAAATTTCTGGTTGAACTTCATTCATTTTTCTTTTCAAGAAAAAAACTAGTATAAACTCATTCTTAATGTAAATTCTGTACTACAATAATTGTAATCATTAATGTCGAATGTAACATTAAGATTTATTCGTTTAAAGGTTGTTGCTTAGCATTAACTACGATAATTAAATAATTTTTCGTATTGTATCTATCATAAATAAAATCGTAATCTCGAAAGATACAATGCATCGTCAGGCTTATTTAATCCAGATTGATGCAAGCAGGTTTAAAATGAAGATCTGATGTAAAATGAGAACTGAGAATTGTGAGAGGCAAGTTTCGCGTCAAATGTAGGGTGAGAATTTAGAGGCAAATCAACGTAATAAACATTATTAAATTTTTTCCTTGTTTTAAATTAAAAATGATGAATATGTAGGGAAATAAATTTGTATAAATAATAACGATGGATGAAGTTATCACCCATTAATTACTTATAATAGTTCTTTCTATTCAAAAAATATTAAATATTTTTACTACGAATATAAAAATTGTAAAGATTACTAGATGTTTAATTCATTATTTTTTGATATCAAGAAAAATTTATAGAAATCCGAAAAGAAACTTGTTGGATTACGTAGTAAACTAGATTACATGTACTAAACTAGATTACGATTATGTAATTTCTGTAATATATGTATATACATGAAGATAATTCCAATCACTTTAATCGTATTCGCAAACCCGCCATTTAGTCGCGCTTCATCTATCAGCAGCATGTATTAACGAAACAGATATTTAATCTAAAAGATTTTCAACGCACTTCAATGTCACTAATTATACCAATGTCAAAGTAGATCAAATATGAACATAATTGAATTCGATGTAGTTTCAATATCGTTTCAGATCATCTATTACTCTTGAACATTATTATTTATATTCGATAGTACTCTGGCTTGTACTTTGCATTGCTTGATTCTTTTTATTCATTACTCTTATACGTTAGTGTATATATATTATGATAATGTTACGATAAATATGTTACCAACAAGAACACTACTTAATATAGACACGCCGATTTTGATAAAACTTTTAATTAAAGTACTTGCAAAATAAAGAAACACTATCCATTTTATCGGTAATTATCTAATGTTTAGAAAAAATTAGAATGTTTATGGAAAATTGACAAAAGTCCAAAAAAATGTTGAAAAAATTACATCGTTTTGCAACATAATAAGTAAATAGTTATTTCCGATTATTTTTACCTATTAAACACGAATTTGAACTCTAGCATTCTGTGCAAACGTCCTTAGACCATCGAAATTATTTAAAGCATCAATTTCATGGGAACTTATTTAAAGCACTCAAGATCCAACTTCGATCGATATAGGTGTTACTTCTTATTTATTGTATTCATCTTAAACGGTCCTAAAAAATCAATTATTATTGCATGTATAAGAATTACGAATTTACGAATATATATGTTTTCAATAATTGAGAAAAAAACTTTACATATTTCGAAAAATCATAATCATAATTTTAAAAAATAATTTCAAATGTATATAATGCATTTTCTCTTCAGCTTATTTAGACTTGAAAAAACGTCTAGACTCAAATTGTATATTTTAATATCTTAATCAAAATGTGTAATATTGTATTTAAATATTTACTTTCGCCTTATAACTCCATTTATTCAACTTATATAATTAATTGCGCGCAATTTAATAGAGTGCCAAAGAGCTATCATAGAATATTATTTTCAAATCTTAAATAATATTTACATTCCTTCCAATTATTTGCTGTCTTTTATTTAAAATTTCCTTTTGGAAAAATTCTCTTCTTAAGTCGTAATAATCATGTCTTCTTAAAAAGAAATATACTTAAATTAATAAAAAATTAATATTAAATATAAATTATTAATATTAAAAGAATCCTTCATCTAAATTAATAAAAATGTAAAATAATGCACGGCGCAAAGGGCTATTGTACGTAACTGAACACCAAAAATTCGAAGAAAAAATGCAGCGTTAAATTAAGTCAACTACAATTTTATAATTACATTAAAAAAAATTGTTCATTTGACTAAATTAATTTAATTTGTTTTTATTTTTTTCATTGAAGAATATATATATATATATATTACAATATATACATTCTCCAATGAAAGAAATAAAGACAAATTAAATTAATTTAGTCAATTGAATAATTAATTTAATAAATGAACAATTTTTTTCAATGTAATTACAAAATTGTAATTGACTTAAATAAATTAAATATGACTGAAATACGTACATTTTTCATCAAAAGACATAAAGATGAACCAAATTAATTTAGACAAATAAACAATTTTTTTTTCTTAGTGTATTTCTAACCCTCATCTATTATTCTTTTATTAAATGAAAGGTCCGGCAGCCCTAGCGGCAGAACCGGTAGCGCGGGTCCCGGTGGAAATCTCCAGCAAGTGGTCGCAGCTCAGGGTCCTAGCGTTGTCAGCGTTACTGAAGAGGTAAAGAGCAAACCACGTAGTCGCAGCCTAATCAGGCGCACTTCAAGAAAAACGAAACAGCAGATCAGAGATGCCCGTGCCGACGACTGCAACATATCCTAAATCTGCTATCTCGACAGAGAAACGAGTTTTTTTCACGACCAAGAGTCTGCTGGTCCCGATTATTGCGAAGGAACAACGAGCAATCGAATTTTTCTGATTAAGTGCGTTAAGGTAAGACGCGAGCTGATGTTCGCAATTTGGAAGGAAACAAGTTTTTTCATGTCAACTGAATAACGGATTAACTTTTGTTGCTTGCTCCGTCTTAATCCACGGAATTTTGAAAAGCAAGCGTGATAAAATGGATAAATAAAATGAATAATTCCAGAGGAAGTCTAGCTCGAAATTCGAAAAGATACGACTTCGTAAGATTTATACCAGAAAGTATGTGTATCGATAACAAAAAAGTATTATTATTATCATTAAATTTGAGAAAAAAAGATTAAATTTGAAACGTTAATTTTCCCTTGGCAAATATTTAATACAAAATATTAAACATCATGATAAAATCTCTAATATCTTTTTAAATCAAAATAAAATAATTTTTTATATGGAAATTGTAAAATAATTAAATAACTTATTCAATTTTTGTTAAGAAAAATGCGAACACAAATTGTAAAAAATTTTTTGCTATCGACATACATCTTTTTTGGAATATCCCTTGTATATATTTACGTATAAATTAACGTATGAATGTGAAATTGATGTTTAATGATGGATATATAATTGTTTCAACGAATGGATGAACTCTTATATTTCTTCGTGTAAATATTCCTGATTTAAAGTAAAAAATTACATTATTCAGGGTTATATTTTATATGCAACGTTTTATTGCGATTGTTTTTATATTCCGAAAAGTATAATGTATGTATATGGAAAACGATATGATTTTATTAAATATGGAAAAGTTTATTTAACAAGAAATACGTGATTCATGTAAAACAAGAAAAACCGCACATATCGCTTTTCTAATATATATATATATATATTAACTCATAATTTAAAATCACGTACACACGCGTACACACTAATCGTATCTATGAATTTAAAAGCGCATCTCTTAAAAAAATAATGACTTTAAAGTATAAGTTTCTTTCGAAACATTTGCAAAATTCGGAAAACGAATTTTCTTGCAACAAGCATCTGAAAGTTTGCAATATGGAAATAAAAATTAAAATGAAATAAAAAAATGTCAATTTAAAAAATACGGTTCTTTAAGAAATCTTTTTTATTATTTAAACAAGGAACCAAAACATATATCTCTTTTGATATTATTTAAATATAAAGTTAGCGAAAAAATTAAAAATTATTATTTAAAATAATTATTAACAAAAATATTCAGCGATACAACAAACATTTAAAATAATTTTAACAAAAATTAATATCAGTACTTACTTATTTAATTAATATCTGTCTTACTAAGATATAAAAGTTATGCAAGGAGAGATGCATTGTGCTTAAATATGTTTTAAAAATTTGATTGAAAATTTATAAAATGTAAATTGAAAATTTATTTCGTAATATACACGATGCACATCTGCACGTAAATATTTTGTTCGTGTTAAAGTTTCAGTTGCAAGTACTGCCGTCGGATAAAAAGAAATTCGTTTGTAAATTACAGGATGCGTAATAATCAAAGTACCTTTTTCTGCTACCTTTCTAACTTAACTATATTATCAGATATACTTTTCTCTTTCAAAGCTTATAAACTAAAGAGTTACTGTAATAAATTGTGTAATCTGTATTTTAATATTTTGTTTGAAAACTGCTTTTTAAAGTTCAAAGACTTCATTTCCGATTCCGTATGTGCATCATGATTGTTACTGCTTTTTAATAAATTTTTAGATGTCACGTGTTAAATATTTTGATAATACTCAACTTGGAATTACTTTAAAATAAGATCGGTGTGAAATTGATATCGAATATTCTAATAAACATTTTGTTTTTAATTGCGAGCTTTGTTTTAATAATTGTGAAGTTAATATCGATCGTATGTACCAAGTGCACAATTACAGGTAATCAAATGAATTAGTATCCCGAAAGTGTACTGCAATATGTAAGAGTTACATATTCATAACTAATAGACATTCCAGAAAACATACCGACGAAAGATATATCGAAGCATATTATTTTAGATATTTGGATTTAGATAGGAAATTAATTATGATTATAATTAGGAATAAATCGATAAAAACGACTTTCCTCCTTGTTCTATAATATTTTAACTTCTTTTTAATTTCAATCATGCTGTAATTTCTTCACATTGTTAATATTTAACAAAATTGTAATTAATAACATTATTATTCCTATAATTTATTATTCATAATATTTCCCACTTTTCCCAACAGTCTCTTATTAAAATTAAAATATTATTATATTATAAATAATGTGTACTTTTTCAACACAGAATAATAAATATATTATATCATTATTAATAGCTATACACTTACTTATAATTCTTTTATTATAAATTATTTTGAAATACTATCTGGAAAGACAATAAATAATAAAAAATAATTATCGAACTACATGTTTTATTTGCATGGAAAAGTACTATTATCAAAACTGTGTCTTCTTATCTGAAAACTAATGACTTTATTTCTCAGAAAATATTGTACAACAAAAGAATTATTTACAATACCTGAGGCTTTTGTAAACAAAATACATTTTGTACACCTCAAGGGAAATCAAAAGTAGTACAGAAAATATTGAAGAAAATGCCAATATTTTATATATCCGATTACGAAATAAGAAAGAATCTATCTAACGTAAAACATAGAACAGGAAGGAGACTCATACATCATCGTAACTGAACCGGTGCACAAAGGAAATTAAGGAAATTCCACAAACTGAAACAGTTATTGCACCTTAACGGGTACAATAGCAAGTATGCGCAGTACTTGATATCTTGAATATATATTATATAATTATAATTATAATTGACGCATAGACATTAAAAACGTGTAATATAACGTCACGTAATATTATGCAAGTAATTGTAAAAACTAAGATAGAGAATACGAGGTAGTGATATATGAATATTTCACACGGTACCAGAAATATTCGCATGAAATATTCGCACATATATTTGAGAGTTCTATTGTATATGGTCATTAAGTCTCGTTAATTCGTGGTTACGTAAGAAACATATTCCTCAAAAAAATCTAGTAATTTATGAAATTATTTTAATGATGTTCCATATCTTATTTTACGCATCGTAAAAGTACAAATTGTACTTGAATAATATATATTTCATAGAACGAATTTATTCGAAAATATCATAAAGAATATTTAAGCAGAAAATAAAGCGTGATAATAACTAAGATATAATTAAATATTTTTGAATAAAACTTGTATTTTGTGGATAAAAATTAACAGTCTTTTACTTAAAATAAAATATGAGTTAACTTAATTTGTTTTGCATAAATTAATCAGAAACTAGTATTTGCAAGAAAACTTATGTACGCGAATATTATATTATAGTATCTTCTGTGTAATAATAATGAGAGATTAAACTTTCAAGTTTGGAAAATCTAATCATAGAATATATTTAAAAAATAAAAATAATATTTACAAATTAATGACTTAAATAATTGCAGTAACAAATAGCTTGAAACTGTCAATCGTAAGTTTAAATATATAAGTGTAATGAATTGAGATCATAATATAATCTTGACGAATCAGTGACGATCTTATTATAATCACAGTTCACTTTTTCTCATTTTCATACCTATGTTAAATAATAAACAAGTTTTGCTTATTTATTTATTTTAATTTTGTTAATATTACTTTAGTGTTACAATTCACGCTTGAAAGTTTAAACTATTTAAAATATAAGAACGAATAAATTTTAATAAATTTAAATAGAGATTAAAACAGGGCAAAACACAAATTAAAAAAGATCAATCGCTCTGTTAAATAATGCGACTAGATTACGAATATTAATAACCGTCCCATTAAGATATTTTTCACACGACCAAGGGGAAATTATAAAGGTGAAAGGTATATTCAGTGAAGTGAACTGAGATCGCGAGATGTTCTCGAGGTAAGTTCATTGTTAAAAAAAGGTCACAAGAATATGTTTAACAAGTACCTCGTGAACGTTCTGTGCGAATGCATGCATGAAGTTTTGTATTTTGACATTTTAATGCGAGAGAACAATGTATTTCTATCGGTTCTATCGTTTTTACAAATGTAGCTGTATGTAATGTATCGTTGATAAACGTGCAAAGACCTACTAAAAAACAACCAATTTTTAAAAAGAAGAATATTTCACTAGATTTATTTGCATATGTCTAGAAAAAACTTTGAGCTAATTGTGACATATGTTATTTGTAATATGCATCGGAAAGAAATAGAAATATTTGAAAAATAATTTCAAATTTCAGAATTCGAATGTATGTAATTCTGCGACAAGCAATGCAAACTTTTAAAAAATTTTTTTAAATTGTAAATGAGAGAATCAGATTTCTATTTTGTATTTAAATTCTATTTTGTATATTAAATTATATATTAAATATACATATTAAATTTCACAAGCTGAATTTTCCGATATGGTTGTATAATAATATAAGATATATGTATAACGAATAATATCTTCTTACACATAAATGTTACAGAAACTAAGGATAGAATTCTAAAATGCATATAAACGGTTCAGCTGTTTAGTCAAGTAGATTTTGCGCGTTCGTCGATGATAACACAAACGCAATTTTGTTGCGACTATCATGGCAAGCATTCTCTCCTGTGTCCATGAAACTTCACGCGACCTCAATGGATTTCTTGGGAGACCTTATCTATCTAGACCTTATCTATCGAACTTTACTTGTACCTTATAAAGTTCCCATCTGGATAGATATGATATGATTTATATGATATGTATATTCTAAATAATGATCGAGCTAATTCAATCCATTTCTAAATACATACAATGGACCAAAATTTATCAGAACTAAGATGTTGACTCGATAAAGACTATTATCCTGCTTAAGCGCATTGAACTTAAGAGAAATAGAGCTTTCGCAAAATTTTCTAACGGGACAATAGTTTTTAGCTAGTTAATAACAATCAATTATTTTCTGCAGTTCTAATCTCATGTAAACTTCAAAACATGAGAATGGACATTATTTTTTCTGATTTATTAATAATCAGAATTTTCGCAGCGACAGTACAACTCTTCTGTATATTGAGTACTCACCTAATTCGCCATATTGTCGCACTGAAGTAAAAGACATAAACCCATCTTTCTTCTCTCAGCTTCTTCTTGAAATACTAATTTCCAATTCCTTAAGCTCACTCTCGTAAACAAGCGGAATTGCCGGGTAATGATGTCCCTGTAAATAATTAATACCAAAACTTTCAATATAATATAGTTAGGCGTGTATTCCCAGATGATCCTGTATACGTTATCGGTATACGTAATCGGCGTGCTACCGTGTGTCTATGTTATATATATTCTGTCCGAAATTCTATCCGAAACATATCTTTTAATGTACGCATAATTTGGACATTTCTTATTAAATATTTTTAATCGAGAATAATATCATATTTGTCGGTGTTATTATTATTACCTCAGTATTATATTTTATACATTCTATTAACTACTTTTTTATATAATATTACTGTAATAATTATCCCTTAAGAAAATTTAATGCTAAACGGTAGCAATTAATTACTTATTTTGAATATTAAAATCACTAAACACAATATTTTAATACTCAATGTTTTAATACTCAAAATAAGTAATTTTCCGTGTTAAATTGAATTTCAATAAATACTTGTTCTAATTTAATGAATAACTATTGCTCTTAACGTAATGAGTAAACAGAAGCAAACTATTAAACTCTATATCTCTTTTATCGTTCAAATTGATCAACACAAATTTTGAATAAGTGTTCACAAAAAATGATTTTTACGTTTCATTCAACAGAAATGCAAAAAATACTTCGTTGCAAAATATCAAAATCAAATCCACTCGAGAATTGTATAGATCTTAATCCCTAGAAAATCTTTTCGTGTTTTATTGCTGACGGAAATACTTTAGACACTCCAAACAGTTCAAAATTATTTTAGACCCATCAACTTATTTTATTCCATTTCTGTTTGCGCTGAAAATGTTATGAATGTCCAAAGTAAGCGTGCATTTTTGAGCAGCCTATACATACGGTGACCATTCATCTTTTATTGTAAAGGAGGTAGTTTACAATGGTTACTTTTATTTTAAGTTGCCATTCTTTAGATTTATTTTTTCAAAATTTAATTTTGTCTTTTATTTTAATAATATTACGGGAAATTCCTTTCTAATTAGTATTCCAGTGTCTAATATATTAATGATCGAATTTTTATGGAAATTATCGACAAATTTAGTTTTGTACAAGAGTTTAGACAGAATAAACAAAGTCAATAACATCAAAATGACATCAAAATAAGTCGTGATGGATTGAAAAATGACTTTTAATAATCAAATTTGTAACTGTATTTTGATGTCATTTTGATATTATGATGACTTATTGTGCTTTACTTGGGAGTTATTTCAAGATCCTATGCAAGAAAATTGTAGAAATTAATGCGCACACTTCTGACTGCAGTTACAAACTAGTTTAGAAATATTTAGAATAAAGTCCTAAAATTTTTAGGTTTGTCTTTTATTTTCTCTAAGAAAATATGGTCACCGTACTTATATATATAGCATGTAAGACAAAAGAGGCTAAGCTAATGAAAAGAGATAACTCGGGAAGTCTTTATCTAATATCTGTCTACTTGATGCTATAAATGCTTCAGAGCATTTTTTGATTGGTTTCAATTAGTAAAATTTTTTTCTTTCAATTAGCCAATCAAAAGCTTCAAAGCATTTGTAGCATTACGAAAATTATACCACATTTACGGTATTCGTATATCGATCTTAACGCCTTGCTTATCGGCTGGTTATCAGTTACATAATTTATACCCAGGTCGCAAAATTCGCACATATAAAATTACAAATGTGCTTAAATATATCACATTAGTATATCACATTAGTATAATATGCAGTAAAGTATTACTCTTATACATTTAGATTTATTAGATACACTCTTATAAATGTTGTAAATTATAAACAGGTGTATATTGCACACGAACCAATTCGTACAAGTCAATCACAGCAGAAAAAAAACTTCTTATGCAGAAATTGCTGTGATTGACAATGGGCAATTACAACAATGCAAGTGAATCACTCTCATTATAAACGACTAGAAATAGGAATACAGGAAAAGTGGCAAAAATAATAAATTATCAAGATGGAGAATCCGAAAATTTGTTCTTTTTTAAATGTATAAGATGATATCACTTTTTTAAATGTATAAGATGATATCGCGGATAAAGCAGAAAAAGCAAGTTTGCAACTGTTGTAAAATTCTTAAATATGGTTGATTTATACATTTAGATCCAGAGAGAAATTAAGGGTAAGACCAATCATATTAAAGAATTTTACAAATTTAATTTTAATTTTTAAATTCAAATTTAAATTCAATTTCAATTTTATTGCAAAGCTGCTTTCTCTGCTGAACGCAGCCATTGACTGTGGACAGAAGAGGAAACTAATCAATTAGCACTTAGTGATTCTTTAATATGATTAATTCCTATATTTAGATCCAGCAAAGAAACTAAAGCAAAAACTAAAAGCAAAAACGAATCATATTAAAGAATCGTTAAGTGCTAACTTATTATAATTTATTCTGCTGAACGCAGTCATTATCTTCAACTAAAGAGAAATGCTAGGTATGTCGATCGCTACTCAACACAAATAATACTAAAATTAACAAAGTATGAGTATAATTTATCATATTAAAAAAACTTTTATTCATTTCGTGCATCAATTATATTTAACCGATAATGAAGATGTTAAGAGAAAAACCAATACAATTCGGTTCGGTTACAATTATACTTGTCTCTCTATAAAACATTTTCTCTTTCTCTCTCTTTCTTGAAAAATATAGTGTAGTAAAATTAAAAGTATTTAATTTACCTTTTATCTTTTACCTTTGACAAATTCACGCAATATGTCGAGAATTAATTCGGGAACTGCATCGTAATACGGCGAACGACGTTCAGGCCAAACATGATTCTTAACCTACCAAATAAACGATTTTAATTTACGTTTAATATGTCAGTATATTACGATATATATTGCGTATATTACGTTTAATATACTCTATAATAACCGCAACTCCTCGGCTCGCGCAAAGAAGCGCGACAGTGTCTCACGCCATGACGCTTCGTTTGTTTTAGCGCCAAAACACTACCGTATTTCCAGATGAGAGCTTCCGTTCACTTGCATACGTTTGTGTATTATTTATCGTAGGACAAATATTTGTGTATTATTTGTCGCAGGACAAATATTTTTTGCTAATCAATCGATAACATTATTTTGCATTTGATAATATTTTTTGTTGCTATAATTATTGAACTAATTCCGAATATTACGCGATCGTATACGCAAACTGATGCAAACTCCGTGAAGTTGGATACAACATGAAATGAGGCGTAACGAGCGATAGTTAATCCGAAACCGTTGCTTTTAAAAAATTTGAAGATCATTTTGCTCACATTAAAATGAACGTTTTTAATCTTGACAAGTTTTTTCTAATATAACATCATAGCTTTCGTTTTATAATTAAAATGATTTTTTAAATTAAACGCAACTATTGAAACACACAAAAATTCAATTTTTAGCATATTAATAATATCATATATAGCTCTCTCTCTCTCTCTCTCTCTCTCTCTCTCTCGCATATTTACATATTATTTTAATTGAATTATAATATTTTTTATTTTTATGTATTAATACAAAAATTATAATATGACGTAATTAATATTAACGCAACTTTTATATTTTGTACATTATATTGATATTAGATATTCTTTCGTACTTTCTACAATTATAATTGAAGAATGGGATTTGATAAATCCCAGTCATATCAAATCTTATGAATATTACGATAAAACAATTAAAAAGAATTTTTTTAAACAATCTTTTAAATAAAGAAGATCAAAAAATCATGCGTGCGCAGCAATTTACTTTCTCAATCAACATAACTTAAACTGAACTTAAACAACCAAATCATTTTTAACTTACATCATTGCAAACGATTTCGGAAATGCTGGATCATTGCGATGAACAGATGCATAACATTAATTACACGACCAATCTCCCAATATCTCCTTGTTTCTTCGTATGAGAGAGAGAGAGAGAGAGAGAGAGAGTATTGTATTCGTAATTCTTTGCACGCCAATTGAGAATTTGAGCGTTTTTATAATCTTACTAAATCTGTGCAGTCAATAATTATTCAATTATGGCTATGATTACTTTGACGTCGATCAAATTCCGATTAACTTGTTCCGATTAACTTGTTGTTTAGATTACTTACAGCAATGTTTCTAACTGTACTCGTTCTCTTTAATCCAATATTTTCTTAGATTCGTCAAACAATATAAAACATTATTCTAATTATATTAATTCTATTAACTACATAATATATGAATTCTATTAATTCTATTAATTCACTTGATAATATTAATCGTCAATTAAATCGGAATTTGTCATCCTTTATATGAAAAAAACACAAACTCACTTGGTAGCAGCGATCTTCCACTTTTCCTCATTCACTTTTTACCGCTTTCCAAATATTTAAAGTTATTAATTGAAATTTCAGCGTTCTGTATGTTCTTTATTTATAATAGATTGTACTTATTGTATTTTTGATGTATACGGGATTTAAAATATCTTCTTCTCCTATTGTAAATTCTACTGATATTGTAATTCGTAGATCTAATTCGATGATCAATTCGTTTACTTTTCACTATATTATTAGGACACAAGAGATAATTATTCGTTTTATTTTTTATTAAGGAGAATATTGTGCGAAATCTAAAAATACACATCAAAAGAGAAAAACAAATGCCAATATTACTAAATATTTCCTCATAAATAAGAAATTCATTATGAATGTATTACATTACATAAGTCTCGCTATTAAAAGATTATTAAAGAAACCTTATACTTTATAAGTCTTGAATGTATAAATCCCGCAATATGGACTTTGTAATGAAAAGATGGAAAGCAGATACTCTAGCAGGTAAATATCACACATATTACTTACAAATTTGTTTTAATCTTTTATTTTCTTTCTCATAATAAATAACAATATATATTTATACAACATTATAGGAATTTACAAGTTACAAAGCAGTTGCAAATAAATTCTCTATCAGCTTCGTTAAATAAAAATAAAATGTCGATTATCTTTTTACCTATTATTCTCACGAACACTGATATCCTACGAAGAAATAGTGGTAACGTTCGAGTTCGTATCTGAATTGCACTCATTATCCGTTCCTTGGAATAAATATTTGAAATGCTGTACGTATGACTGGCAATGTTCTCCCTTAGTGAAGGCCGTGGTGTTATGCAACCTCAAGTTGCGTTGCTCGAAAAATTTAAAGACCGAATGAAAGAGTGTCGCATCGTCAGTGGCTTTTGCTGCTTCTAAGAATTTTCTTGCAGATACTTGATCTGCCATTCCGACCGAACGAACGTATCTGAAATGTAGAAATATAATAACCATATGTTAATTAAAACATTAATTAAGAAAAGCAAATTACCTTAAGGCAGCCAAGATATGTCCCTTCGATAAAAGTACTTCGATTATCTCCTCATGCGCGTTCCCCAATCGTTTTAACATGTCCAACGCCAATTGATGCGCTGCCGGATACAAATTTTCCAGGGAAAGCAGCAAGCAAGCTAAAGGCTTCGAATCAGCGACCACATGGTATTGTAACAACTGATGTAGCTGATAGTAAGCCTTTCTATGTACCAATGTCGTGATCACCAATTCGTACAAATAATGTTGCACCGGTATTCCGTATTCAGTTAAGGATCTGTAAAATCGACATTTATTTAGATCAGATAAGTGACTCGATAAATTTATATATTGTAAGTTATTACAATTCCCATATACCTGATGTATTCAAGTAGGACCCATACTATCATCTTTGGTTCTATTGTATTCTCAGGAAATTTGGATAATATGTGACTATACATATCGCTTTGATCGAGCAATAATTTATACTTAAAATTTTCAGCCACTGTTGTCACATTTTTAACATTATTCTGTAAAGGCGTGCCCATCTGCGAATGATAAATAAATGAGACATTTAATGTTATAACATCTAAAAATTATACAATAATTATATATAAAAGAGAGGAATATATATATAACGTACAATTACCTGGTTCTGTATTTCATTTTCTAAATAATTTCTGTATACAATGTTAAGCTTATCAAATACGGTTGGCATCTCCATTAAACTTACAGGTAACTGTGTTATAAAACTCTGTAAGACTTGTATTAATATCTGTTTAGCATTTGATCGCTGCATTAAAAATTCTACTAAAAGCACTTTATCTGTGATTAATGTCACCAAAGCTTCCAATCTGAGCTCGATATACCTGTTTGATTATTAATAAATGAGAAATTATGCTTGAATATAAAAATGAATTAAAGTGTTTGGTTTTTTTATAACTAAACTAATACTCTGTTCAAACCAAATAAAATAAATATATACTTGATATTTAGCAGAAGCGAGAAAGAAAATTCTAATGTAGTCTATTACAGAAAAAAAATAAAAAGACCTTGAAACAAGATGTTGTAATTAACCAAACGTACCACAAACAACCCAATTTTACGTCAATTATTATATTTGGTTGAAAAACAACCCAATTAGGAGAATCTGTATAATGTTAAGACTTAATATTTAGATCAATAAGATTAAGACATTATTATAAATAAAAAATATTACTTATTAAATTAATAAGTAATATTTAATATACTTTTTTTTATAAAAGGATACATAACTGGCACGGCTGATACGTCTGGTCAGACAAGGTTGCACCTGGTACTTTGAGATTAAAAGATTTAATCGGTTTTGCTGTAGTTATACTTGTATGATGCATTACTGTTCCATCACTCACACCAGACATCATAATGTCAAATATCATTGATGTCTATAAAAATACATGTTTAAATTTTAAATAAACTTGTTTATATACAGTAGCAATATATACCTTTGATGCTTGATGATGAACAATAATGAGATTATCAACAACGTTTATAGCAAATCTTCCACCAACATCCAGTTTTAACATATGGCTCTTTTTAATGGTCATCATTCTGTAAAAACATTACATAACATTGCTATAACATTGCATAGACATTGCGAATTGCATTCAAAATGACTTGTGAATGAATTTTACTTGTGTACAGTATAGACGTATACAAATGCCGTTCCCATTGAGCGGTTGACTCCTGGTTGATGCCGTAATAAAATTATACAAGGTGTTCCATATAACACAGCCAATGCTACATCCCTTTCGGAAACGGCCAGTTTCCCTGGTTTTGTTACGTTATGTTCAACTAGAACATTATTAAATAAGCATAAAAATATTTTGTTTTAACTCAATATTCAAGCAACACATGCAATTTCTTACTTACTTTCAAATTTAGTCAACTTGTGAAGATTACCAGGAGTAATATGTAATGCTTGTATTTGATTACCAACTGTACCAGATGACAATAATACCATATAACTCTTCGGACAGAATACAAACCAATTTATGCCTAAACTTAAGCATTTCAAGGCTTTAACATTACGTTTTTCTGGATTAACCTGTAAACAATAAGTTCAAAGTATTAAACAGTCGAAATTCTATTTAAATAATAATGTATCAAAAATATAGGTGACACTTAGGACAGCACTTTTATTAATCAATCCATCATTAATGAATCACTAAAGAAAATTTAAAATTTGAACTTCCTTTGAGACTCATGGATAAATACCATGATTAAATTTAAAAAATGTTGTCCCAAGTCATCTACATTTACGGTAATATATAATAAAAAGTCTGTTTTCTATAGTTGAAGTAGAATATTTTTTAAACTTAAAGTGAGATAGAGTATGTTTGATATTTGGTGAAAGTAAGAAAGAATTCTAATATTAGTCTAGTACAAGAATAAAAATAGACTTAATAATATGAAATAAAAATGACAAAAGAATTTTCGCACTTGAAACAGTTCTACTCCATGATCTGTAACTACAAGTATCTCAGTGCCATGAGTCCACACGAAGCCTAGTATTGTGGCACTCTTCCCTTTGCATGACTGTGAGTACTCAACATGATCCAAACCAGAGACAGAAGAGTAATTAACAAATTCCACTGACGAATTGGTACGCTGAATCGCAAGTACATTCATATCGGGAGAGAACTTAATGGATATTACTGAGCCTCTGTCTTCCATCCGAAAGTTTAAGTTCTGGTCCGGGCCCTTAACGAGCACTCCTGTAACGCCTCCTGAGCGAACAGCAAATACCTGTATACAAATCATGTTTGTTATTGTATCAGAATGGAAATAAAAAATTTCACATGTATTAAGTTGACTAACTTGCTGTTTCGAATCATCGAAAAATACATTTGTGAGACAGCTGACCGATTCGAACCTGATAGGGTCAGGAGACAGCTCCAGGTAATAATCATCATCCTTTCCCCGATCATCAGCTTCCATGTCTGGCATAACTGAATCATCTGATCCTACCAGCTTATTACAGGCTTGACAGTTCTCCAGGTTGGAACGCACTAGGGATAAAATAAAACAGTGCTGTCGATAGAGAAATCTCTCTCCTCTCGATATCCTTTCCCTATATCAAATTCGGTTGCCTGCTTTACTCCTCACTATCGCATTCTGGTTGCCATAAATGAAGTTACCTAAAGTAAAAACATATGATAATTTTAACCGATAAAAAAAAAAAGATATTCTGAGAAGGAAAATTGACGCTCAATAAAGAAATACCGTAAATAAATACTGGAAATCGATAAAATATAATTTTATCCACCAATATTTATCGACGTTATCAATACATTTATACGAAAAAATAATAATTGATAAAAAGTAACAATTTCATAAAAAGTAACAATTAAAATTAAAAATTAAGAATTTAGTTGCTAGTATATTCTTTTATTAACTGTTTATTGTTATACATTACATTGTGTTTAAATATTACATAAATTTATTGAAATATTGGAAAACACTACTTTCTGTTACATAATCATCAATAAAATATTACAATTTTCAACTTGGACGTTACATTATGTTAAATATATGGATTACATGTATATAGCAATAAAATTTTTTAAAATGTGTACGACATAGTAATAAATGTCTATAAATGCATTAATCTTTAAAATCGTTCTATTTTCTTAATATTTATTTCTTCTGAAAAAAGCTAGTAATGCTTTTAGATCCTGTCGCTGCTCTCTGTTTAGCTAATTCTTTTTTACCAGGGGCAGTGCTTTTCTGTAAAAAAAAATATATGTAGATATTAAATTTGTTCAAACAAATGTCCTATTTGAAAGTCCTTTATAGATTTTGTAAATATTTTTTTGTGTTCTATATAATTTTAAATAAATAAAACAAATACAACATACCTTTCACATTATTGTAATGTATAAAAGCATTACAACAATTACAATTCTTCAAATAGTCAAAAATTATTTATATATTTTATTTACTATAGTAACTTGAGTATAATAACTTGATATTTGGATTATAATTATCATTTATTAAAAATGATTATAATTACTATTGCTATTGATAACTGACCTTTTCGGGTTTACTTAAAGTTTTTGTTTGCTTCTTTGCTTTTGGCACTGAACTTTCTTCGAAGGAATCTTTCTTAAGCTTCTTCTCATCCGTTTCATTTTGAGGACTATTCAGCTTGCGTTTTTTACTCTCCACTTCATCAGATATATTCATACGTTGTGCCAGTTTCTTTGAGAGATCTTCAGCAAGGTATTCTGACACAATGCCATGTGCATATTTTAAGTATTCTATAAGAAAATTTTCGATAAGTGCTCAATTAATTGATCTTGCTTGTAGATGGTGGCCTACAAAAATTGGTTGAAGATCTCGTTATATCTCAATTCAGCTATAATGATATTGAGAAACCCTCAAATATTCTATCTTATAATATTCTATCTTATCCTTTCTTTGTTTCATAAACAGCATTTTTCTTACCTGCTTCAGTACCAATTTCATATATAGTACTCTTAACATAAGTGGCACTCATAGCACCTTGAGATACATGAACTCCTTTTTCTTTTAATACATGTGCTACCTTTTCTACCTTCTTTTGTAACCAATTTAACGATTTCTCCTCATTAAACTTGAAAGCTTGTAGTGATTCGTCTCCTTTACGATCGGCAACTAAGGATAGATTCAAGTTGTCACATTGTGCAAGTCGAGAAGTCTCTGGAAAATCTTCATCCCAGAGGCATTGCTCCAAAGGTTGTGCTAGTTGTGACTAACAAAGACATTTATTTTAACAACTACATCTCAAAAATTTTTCATAAAGAAATAAAATTCTACAATTACCTTTCTCAAGTATGGTAAAGCCAAAAAGATAGGATCAATTGGTGTCGATAAATGCAACTTTCCATCAGATTTGACATTATCATCAATAAACCAAGATCTTTTCTTTTCGTCAAAGATTAAAATCTCTTGAACTGTGAGATTTCCAGCGCCAAATACAAATATAGCTGGTTTATCAGAAGCTGGATGTCTAAGTTTCACTATCTCAGATTGGCCTCTACTTGTGCTGTCTAAATTGCCATCTAAAATACATTTTCATTGATACACAATACGGAGACATGTATTTCTCAGGGACATCTACAATGCGACCGCAACAATCACTAGTAAAATTGCAAGTTGCAATTGTCAATATGATAAAACAACAATAAATCGTCGCGTTCACCTTTCATCAGGAACACCCATGTGTTCGCCGACGGGTGAGAGCTCGTCACCTTGACTAGTTTCTGCGGAAAGCTTTTGGCGCGCGGCATTTTCCATGTGTCAAGCGTCGGTTTTTGAAGGTTATTTTTCCGGCTGGACGGGAAACGCTCGATTAAGCCATTCGCTCGCTCATATGCACCACTATGCACGCAAGAGTTTAACGATCGATTGTCTCTTACGAGCAATATTGCTTTTGATTTATCGCAGCCAGAATTAGTTTCACTTGCAAACAGTTTTGTTTTGGACGCGACATATTGCGGAGACGGAATGACAGACAGCGTTTGAAAATTCGATGCGTTAAAATGGCGAAGCTAAATAATCGATAATAGCTGAAATTCTTGTACCGTTTATTTTTTCTCTTTTTCTTTTCCAACATGTATATGTACATGTTCACCGAACGATTGGTTATTACTTATAGATCCATAAGTAAGAACCAATCGCTCAGTAAATAGGTTACATTCTGAAACTCATTTTAAAAAAAGTATTGTATTTTTTAGGCTGCCCTTTTTATTGTCCTTTTAGTCCAATCACAGTTGAATATGATAAAAATAATCAATTACTATTTGTTAATTTCTTACGGCTTACGATCCTATTGTAGAACAGACTTTAAGCCTGTTCTAAAGAAAAAGTCAACCGATTGAAATTCTTATGGATAATATGGATTTACTATTTCCGTCAGATTACATACACAGGTCTAAAGCAGTATCCTGATTGGCTCATCGATTTAAGTCCACGTTATATCCACACAACTTGCATAGCCGCATAAACGTATATGCATAAAGAAAATTATCCAATCACATTTTACGTGCGACTTTATGAAAGAAATGCGATTGAATAATTTTCTTAATAAAATATATAAAATTACATAAAATTATATATATTTATATATAAATGGACATATTTTATGT
>NW_017259198.1:601041-610931 GCF_001594045.1 Atta colombica
AAAAAGCATTCTCATTAACATATGAATTTATAATTAATAAGCAAATTTGAGCCTTTAATAGTTTTTTTTGGATTAAACAGTTTTACTCTATTTAGTTAAATTAACTAGAGATATTGAATAAGGTGACTTATAAAAATGATTAAAAATAATTCAAATTACTAACGTGATATTATAAATTTAACAATGCATGCACAATAAATTCTACAATATAATAAAGATTAAGTTTATCCTAATCTGTTAAAATTTATCTGCTTCAAGGCAACGGATGTATGAAATGCATACATTTATCCGTATATTTTTATTAAATTGGCATATGTCCTTACCTCAATAAAATAATTAATTTATCACTCACCAACCCAATGCGCAACAGCGGAGTTATATCAGCAACGTTGCTACGATGATTCTGTAACAAAAAAAAAATAATTAAAAATTCAAATTAAAACAAAGTAAAAAAATCAACCAATATTTCAAAAAATATTTATCTCAAGCGAGACAAAATATTAAGCAAAAATAATTGTCATCCGTAATTATCGCGAAATAGTAATAAATTCTATTTTTCCATCGTATTTTGATTCTAAATGAATGAACGTTCGTACGAAATGTTTGTTCCATGATATATATAATTGTCATCTCGATTCTTTTATGAATAATTAATCGTGCGAGTTAGTAATCTGAATGTGAATATTCATAAGTATAATGTTTCATACTGTTTAGCATTTGTCACGATTAAAAAAGAAATGTAAAGAAGAGAGGCACGCGACACGGCTACCTGCTTGTACGGGCCTCGATAATAAAATAACTGCGCGGTAATAACTTCACATAAACATGACGCGCCACCCCGTGCCACTCCGTGCCACCCCGTGCCGCCCGTCTGCCCTTCCGCTTCAAAACAATTCTCAAGGTTGCGTGCCGATCATCTAACTGTCGAAATATTAATGCGTATTACAAAATAAGTAAAATAATCTATTCGTTACAGTTTTAAGATTCTTTGAATTTATTGCACGATTTTTGTTTTATTTCTTGGATTCATTATGCACACAACTCATCTTAATATCTTAGATAATTTTAAATTGTGTTACAATAAGTTTGTAAGAACTTTTTGTAACACAAAATTCGCGCAATGTGCGCAATATTTTTAAGAAAAGATTTTAGCATTTTAGCGTAGTACTTTTGTTTTAGTACTTTTGAATCGTAATCCGATAATAAATCTAAATTTATGCAACGTACGCTTTCGATCCGAAAATAGAAAATGATATGCAAAGCCATTAACGTGCTATCATTCGTCATGACCATTAAAAAGGACATTATTAAGTATCGGTTTAAACGTGACAATTTGTAATTATTAAACTAAATTATCATATATTTCGACGCCTTGATGAAAGTAAAAATCGAAGCGTAAATCAGATATAATGGATAAGAGTAACAGAAGGGTGAACGAAACTTCTAGAAGGCGAAAATTGAAACAATAAAATGTGAAAGAAGCATTTACGTTTCTTTTATATTTTGATGTTTTAATTTTCTTCCTACAACGTTTCGTTTACGCTTCTGTTATTCTCCCATTATGCTCTGATTTTTATTTTCAAAACGCCTATTTCGAGCGTGTGATATAACTATAATATACCTTCGACGAATGATAGTCGCATCGACATGAACACGCACATTATGAATATCAATTCGCATTCGCAGATATATAATTTGAATTAATGCGACGCGCGGAGTGACCCATATTACATGTCTATCCCGCTCCGAGGTCGCCGAGCGAATACCGAAGTGATGACGTAGTCAACCGCCGCGCCTGGCGCCGCCTGGTACACTCCCCACTCACCTCGCCGCGCGGCGAAAAGCGAGAGAGAGCATGCCTTCCCCACTCTTCGTTGTTCGTCGCACGCTGTTTGGATACCCAATTATTGCGCATAAAAAATATTCACGGTTTATTCAATTATTCTTATCTTACATTATTTTGACAAACGGGTATCGTCGTACATACATTTTGCGCTTTGCTTTGTGACATCTTTGGCACTAATTTAATCTTATATTACTTGCAGAGTTCTTTAGTCCAGATCTATAATACAATAGTTTTAAGCCTTAAGCCATAAGAAATTGACCAATTGAATGTAAGGAAAATAATTGATTATGATTCGTCCATTTCTTACAGCTTAAAGTTAAAAACCTATTATATAATAGATCCGGGCTAAAACGTAATTAGTAATTATACAAAAAATATTTTTTCCCGGATACTTATATTATTTACTCTCTTCTAAAAAATATAATTATAAAAATAAAAACTTTTTGGAATATTTCAGCACCTCGTCTATCTAAGTACTTGTGTTTTAAAAATCCATTTATCTATTCAAAGGTTAAAGATAAAAATTTTCAAATTAAAATACGTAGCTAATGAAAAAAAATTTATAATTGATTTCAATGTCATTTTTATACCTATTATGTTTGAAATTTTATTGTAAGTGATTTTGCTAATGAGTTAGAAACATTTAAGCCAATCAGAACTCGATCGGGTCTCCAATAAAGAATGAGTGGAACATCTTTGAATCAATTGAGCATTGCTTGTTGGTGTTGCTGACGTGTTGCTGACATTTATACGCATGGAATAGTATCTATGTATGTATGCCGGTTATCCAAATTGCACTTAACCTGTGCTAGCTTCAGTGAATGTACAAGGAATTATACACAATTTATGTAAATTCTCGCTGAGAAAGAAAAAAAGGATAGGTCTATGATTATTCCTAATTTTTTCAGCAACAATGGGTAAGTATCAGCTCTTTGAAAGTTATATTTTCAAATTACCAAATATTAATAGAAAAAATTTAACAAGAAGTTGCATACTATAATGAGTAGTTATCAATTGTCATTGATATTTCAGTCTCATCGATCTGGTAATTTTATTAAATTAATTAAAACAAATTGTGTCTCCAAGAATAAATCTAATACATGAAAAATTGTCTAAAATTGTTTCTGCAATTGATAAGCAATACATCAAGGCAAAAGGATAGTAATTTTTTTATTTATCTTTTGTTACTCTTTAATATTATTGCTAACATTAACATTATATGTTGTTATAGCTGTTAACAGTGGAATGTCATTCATGCTGTCATCGATATTAGTGGTATTATTGTTCTCTGGTATGCAGATGTACAAAGTTTGGCTCAGCTCGTCACAATTGGGAACCATTCTCGGAGGATTGATTGGATCTTTGTTGTTTATGTGTACATTGACTGCTGTGGGAAATCTTGAAAGTACTTTATTCGGAAAGTCTTTCCAACAGAAATTACTTCCAGAAGGTATATAGAAACTGACAGAGAAAAGTCTCTTAAAAGTCAAACTAATCAAATTTAGCAAATTTCTTAATACCAGATATATAATTAGTGTAAAGTAGAATTTTTTTTCACCTTTTTATTTCATAGAATTTCAATTTCAATTTAATTTCTGAGAGACTCTTGTATTGCAATTGTGTTGTTTAATATTATAAAGTGAATTATTTAAGAGTTAATAGTTAATAGTAGTACAAAAATAGTTTTTAAATAATATACATAGGCTGATATATTTTTGTTACAGTGGTCTTCTCATTGACTTTAAGTTTAATTGCTTCTGCCCTAATTCACCGTGTGTCTACTACAACTTGTTTAATATTCTCTCTAGTTGCACTGTATTATATGAATAGAATTTCTCAGGAAACGTATGGCGTATCTATACAAAATACAGTTATGCAGTCCAAGAAACGCAAGTGAATAAGCATAAGGATATTTGTGCGACATATCTTTTTACTATTATGTACACCATAATATATCATACATTCTACGTAAAGCTTCCAATTTGTAATAAAATGCCAATTGTAAATTGTTCGATATTATTTTATCTAAGATATTGAGTGGTTTAAGATTTGTACTAAAAATTGAACCTCAATTATGAGCAATTTCCCTATCAACTTGCATTTATATAAATGTATGTAAATTTTGAAAATTTTGTGATGCAATAAGGGTTTGACTAATGAAACAATTGATGAACGACAAATTTGTATGTATGTAATGCTTTATGATAGTTTATGACAATATCATGATATTTACATCGCGAAATTTAATTAAATAACATGCAAAAAATATGAAAATATTTCTTTATTGCAGGTATAAATATTATAATATTCGGGGCTTTTGTTCTTCCGTTTTTCTATGCTTCTCAGCTTCTTCCTTATCGCTGAAATACTCAAATGTTTCATCAGAATCTTCCATGTGAACATTTGATTGATTACTCGTTACTTGTTTTATTTGCTCATTACTATTTTTGTGATCCGGCATTACTTGTTTATAAATTGCCATCGCCTATAAAATGTAACAAAATAGAAAATCTTGATAATACTATTATTAAAATTTTAATGAATAATGAAAAAACGAACAGTGTGCGACAAACCTGTGCTACAAACGTTGGAACATCTCCTACGTTGCTTGGCAATATCAATGTATTATTAACTTTTGCTAATTTATTGAATGCATTGACATATTGTTCTGCTACGCTGAGCGCCGCTGCATTTTTTGCATCCGCGACACCAAGTGCATTTGCAACTATTTGTAATCCCTTCGCTCGTGCCTCAGCCACTGCTACTACCGCTGCGGCTTCTCCTGTGGCTTTGTTTATTTGCTCTTGCCTTGCTGCTTCTATAGCAGTAATCAAGTTTATCGTTACAAAAATTAAATTTTTCACTAATTTTGTGTTCATACATGCAATATTAAAATTGCTTTTTCAGATAAATTCAAAAAGCAATGTGCAAGTTCACTATGAGTAGAAGTTATACTCAATATGAATAGCACACAGTACCAGAAGCTAAAATTCGTGCGAGTCGTTTGCCCTCGGCCACATTTATCTCAGCCTCCCTAACACCTTCAGATTCCAATATCGCAGCACGTTTCTTTCGTTCGGCTTCTACCTGCATTTGCATTGCTTCCTGCACCCTTGATGGTAATTTTATATCTCCTAAAATATCAATATACATTTAATAAATTTAATGAAGAATATTGTGTATTTATTTATTTTGGATAGAAATTTTTTCTAGTTTTAATCGAGCAATCTGAGATATCTGTTACATAAGGTCTGTTCTTTTTCGCTGAATTGTTGCACCAGTTTCTTTCTTTTCTCTCTAGGAGGAAAGAAGAGGAAGAAGGACGAATTAGTGTAAAAGTTCAGCCAAAAAGAACAGGCCTATAATTATTATTTTTACAACTCACGTATCTCATATCTTAGACAGGTTATTCCCCATGCACTACTCGCCTTGTTGATACTTTCAACAATGGAAACGTTTAATTCTTCCCTTTCCCTAAATACTTTATCTAAAGATATTTTTCCTAACTCAGATCTCATGGTAGTTTGGGCTACTTGAATTACTGCAAACTCAGCATCCTCAACGCCATAGGATGCTAGATAAGGATCAGTTACTCTTAAATACAATACCGCATCGATATTTAAAGTCACATTATCTGAAATCAAATCAAAAAAAGTAATTTATTACGAATACCGTGTTATATTCTTAAAATTTGTGTTAGACAGCATAGCTACCTGATGTAACTGCACTTTGTTGTGGCACATCTATTGCTAATTCCTTTAAAACTTGCACATATTTAACTCTATCAATGATAGGAAGCAAAATGTTCAAACCTGGTTCTAAAATTTTATGAAATTTCCCCATTCGTTCGACGATCCATGCCTAAGTAAAAACGCTTTTGTTTAGGCTAGTGATTACCAAATTAATTTTATATATAGTTTTATTTCAAATAATTTAAAAAATTGTAAGTTGCATAAAAGCTAACTTGAATAAAAGTTAACTAATCAGAAGTATATATATGAATCATGTACAGTAATTGGCATACATTACAAATATATTGTTCATTAAACAATGACAAACCTGTTGTTGAGGAACGAACATTATAACAGTGTTTATTGGATTTAACGGTTTATATCGTGAATTTTGTGTTACAGAACTAAACATTTTATTTCCTACGCTTGCAAACATGTGATCCTGCAATGTGAAATGTTCCGTGAAACTTATAATTAAAAATTTTTTCAGAGTCAAAACTGTGAGATATATTTCACCTTAACAAATCCCAAGTTCCTCGCCAATATCATGGCAGACACTGTGCGTTTATACATACTTTTATTATACTAACTTTAAGAATATAAATACAAAGAATATAAATTGACAAATTATCTTCTAGGTTTCTTCTAGGTTATAACAAGAATAACGCAATATTGGAAAAATAACCCGGCGTCGTCCAGCATAGAGTATGATGCAATAGAAGGAAAACTTGTCACCGAGATATTTTGTCATGTGAGAATACAAAGATCAATTCTGTATCTTGAAAAGAGGTGAAAATTATAAAAGTGAGCGAATTTACTAGAATATTTATAATTTCATTAGTCAATTAAACTAAATTTGCTCACTTTAATTTTCATCTTGTTTTAAGGATCGATAGAAGTGACAAACCAACTCATTTACATCTCATTTGTTGTGCAGTTACATATATTTGCATATAATATTTAATCTATAAACTATCATATATATTGGATACATTAGAACAACCATTATTCGTTTTAGAAAAGTTTGGAAAAATATAAAAAAATTGTTCATATACAATTATGCAAATTTTTATATATTATACATAAGTAATTTTCTTATATTTTTTCAAACTTTATTTTTTTTTAAACAAATAGTGCAGAAATTATCCTTTTAATTTACATGCATGGACATATTTCATATAAAATTATGTATGTTATAAATATTTATGCAAGTTAATGAATACACTATCATAAAAAGCATATGCCAAGTGCGTACAGGACTCTTTAACCTCATAAAACACGCGGCTCCAAATTCCGAGAAAGACTGAAAAGTTTTACGCCTAGCGTTTACTTATATACCAAATTCGAAAGCTAATTCGATCCAATAAGCATCCGCAGCGAGGCACGCATCGCACTCATTGGCTGGCATGCGAGTGGTGGGGTTCGCTGTTTGACTCGTATAAATAGCGCATAATTTCTAGCTTCGTGCTTTTGCGATTCGAGCAGGGGGCTGGGAATTTGTCCTGTCATTTTAACGTTGGAATAGTTCGCACTTCGCAGTCCTGTCTTCGAATCAATTATAACTTATTCTTCATAAGTATTCTACACAGAATCTCTCGGAACATAAAACACGAGCGAAACGGCACGAAAGGATCGTTGGATATATTTACTAAGGTAATCAATAATTAATTTTGCCTTTACTTCTCGTAACAGTGTAAATATCGCGTATTGTACAGTATTAGCACACTTGATTATTCGGCTGAAACTTTTCGCAATACTCGTTCGATCGAATATCAAACCGCGTGTCGTCGCGTCTCGCGTCTTTTACTTTTTATGCGTGAAGTTGACCGCACGACGCCGCTTCCCCATTTTGATCGCATTCACATTTCATTCGCAGTGGATAGGGAATGACGGCGGAACGGAATGACTCTCACGAGTGGCAACGCGATCAAATATGGTAATTAAAATCTATATAAAACTTAACTAAATATACTTACTAAATGTATATTGTTGATATTTAACTACCGCGTGACTATATAAATTCAATATTTATACATTAACAATCTGTTTGAATGCCGAAAGTATATCGCTTGAATAATTGATGAATGAGATTTTTGAATATCAAACTATAATACGGAAATAATCATAAAAGGCGAGTGTATATGTATCTATTATAATACGCGCTAGTCTTTTATGATTATTATTTCCGTAGTTTGATTGTAGATTGATATCAGATATATCTGATACTTGAAATACGGAAAATTCATGAACGCGACGCCAAGAGTGAGAAGTGCAGCATCACAACGCCGCATCGTTCGTCTCGTTTTTGGCATGCGAAGTTAACCGCGCAAAAACGAAAACCCTTCGTCAATCTAAATTACAACTACATTTCATTTACACATCTCGATTTGTAAATGAAGATATGATCAAGAGACGATCGTGATCATATGATATTTTGAAACTTGTAAATCTGTATTCAATTTTTGCATCTTAGTTTATAGCACTTATAATTTCAATATTTACAAAGAGAAGGACGCGCATTGTCACGTGTCGCGACAGCGCGCCGCTGCGTTGCTCTTGTGAAATTGATTGCACGACAGACGAAAAAACTTCGATAAATTAATTGCATTTATTTGCAGAATGCGGTGGATACGAGATAGGTCAGCTCCAAATGAATGCTGCGACTTATTGAATTGGTAAGTAAAATTTATATTAATTTTATATCTAATTTTTAAAATATCTAATTTTTGTGTAATATAGTAGATTCGGCACTAATATGCAGATAATTCGAGCATGTATTTCACAATACTTATGCAGCCGAATAGCAGTCGCGTATAAAATCAACTGTGCAGAAATTTTTCGCCATTTTAGATACATTCCAATGTCTAAATTTTATTTGTAAAATATAGCAAATATCGAACATGACAAATTTCTTGCGTTCTTATTTTTCTACTGTTGTAACATGAATTATGCATCATGTCTAATTAATGTCGGCTATACGAACAAAATATGACATGGTCACATAATATTTAGGGTGCGTTCCGTTTTCACGCTTACACGATGTAAGTTCATCCTTGTTTATCAAATATCAAACAAAAATAAATGATATATTTTATTACAAGTACTGTAAGTGCAAAACAGAACGCACCGTAGCAATTATTTGCAACTACACTTAATTTTAACAAACTATTTGTTTCAACTGATAGGTACACAAAGCAAAATGAAAAGAGAAGAGAGATAAAAAGCAGGCTTGACAATTTTATGAGGAGAAGGAAGAGAAGGAGATTCAGAAAAAGCAATGGAGCAATTTTGCGGTAATCAAGCTTATTGCTTATTTGCATAAAAAATTAGTTTTCATTTTTTCTTATTAGGTTATTTTATTTCGATGATTAAAAATAATAATTAAAAAAAAAAGAATTAAATCTAAAACATTACGGAAATTTATTCTTATAAAGATAATTTTGAGAAAATGTATAATTATTTCAATGGATTGTTTAATTGAAAAACTATTTAAAAATTTAATGTGTATAAAAATTAATTTTTTAATTATTGATTATTTTGAACGCTATTTTAATTTGTATCTTGTATTTGTATGTTACAGAATCATGTAATCATGTAGCTGATAACTCCACTGTTGCGCAATAGTCGGTTTTCCTTCTTCTTTTATTGATACGCGCAGTCACCTCGTCCGCGATCAGGCCATTAACCAATTAATGAAGGTGTAATGAAATGGAGTATAATGGAAACTGCATGATTCTGTATTAAGAAATCAGGACATCGGTCGGTGAGTGACAAAAATTTTATCAGGTAACGAATCTGTAAAAAAATATACAAATCTATTGTATTAGAAATGAATATAACGTTTTTATAGATCCATTACTTTAAAATGGATTTAGCTACAAACGATTATGATACATATTTAATCTTGGATTTATCTATTTGTCAACTTGATCAGCGTCTTGGGTATTATGTTACCCGGAAAAAAATGTTTCATATATAATTATATAAAATTATATATAATTATATAATTTATGTAAAATTGACAAATTTTATATACAATTATATATGTAATACGTCTATTATATAACATTTTTTCGAGTATAGAATTATTTTTATAAATATGTAACTGAATGGTAAATTGAAAAATTCGATGCTTGTAAAAATTTTAATATGTAATTTTAATATGTAATTATTTTCAAGTGAATTACGTTTACTAAATATTTTTGTAAATATTGATTGATTTTTTCTGCTCTGTTTTAATTTAGAATTTGTATTTTTTTTCTTACAGAATCATCGTAGCGACGTTGCAGATGAAACTCCGCTGTTGCGCATCA
>NW_017259198.1:611031-621209 GCF_001594045.1 Atta colombica
TACATAAACAAAATATTATGAATTTTAAAATACAAAGATTTCCACAGATTTTTTTATTTAAATTAGTGCAGCATATTCACATATTCAATATATGTGACATAAAAATAAAAAATATTTTGATTCCAACCTATAATTAAACGAATTATGCATTTATTTTTCTTAATCCCATTCTCAAATATTCATCCAAGATTAAATATGCTATAAATTGGTGCAAAGAAAAAATATGTACATTTAAAAAAATATTTTTTTAATGTATAAATGAAAAAATTGCTTTTCTTTACAAGAACAAAATACAATAATGTTATTACAACGATTGACTAATCTTATCTTACACATATACATATGTATATACGTGTGTGCATGTGTGTGGGTGCGTGCATGCGTGTGTAAAATGCAATACTATATATAACTAAATAATTAATTCTTGAACACATATAGCATCAATTTTAACTTAATAGATTGTAGCTTATATATTTGATTGATTGACAAAATAAATTTATAACAAATAAAGTAACATAAATGATATAAAATCCTATAAGTTAAATAAACAAGTAAGTAATTGATGATTTGCAATGCAATACAAAAATCCTGATAACGATCAATAAATGAGTAAAAGAGATTAGAATAAAAATAAATAAATTATATTTAATACATAAAAATAATTTAATACATAAAATTCCGCAAACGTTTCAACTCACAGAATCTTCAAAAGTATAAATACAATTATATTAAATAAAAAATTAACATTTACAATCTAATATGTCGAAATGAGAACATTACAGAAATATCATTCGTCCTTTTCAAGATAGTTATTGTCACATGTTCAGAAGAATATATAATAATCAAAATAATTCAAACTAAATCCCCGTTTGACAGCGAGAATCGTGTTAGTCCTTTTAAAATTAATTTGATTTAGAACAATTTTATATTTTATCTCATATTATACCATATTTTATACCTTATCTCATATTACACATAAAGGATTAACACGATTCCCGTTTCACGTGGTATAACAATAACTATCTTGAAGAGGATGAATGATATTTCTATAAAGTTACCTAATTTCGATATATTAGACTGTAGATGTTAATTTTTTATTTAATTGTATTTATATCGTACTGAAAACTCTGTGAGTTGAAATGTTTGCGGATTTATTTTTATCTATTACCTATAATTAAATTATTTTGATTTTAACATCTCTTTTTATTGGTTGTTATCAGAATTTTCCCATAAGTTCGTCGCGGAATATACAAGAACTTTTTAAATTAAATTAACGTTTTTTTCATTAAAATTTTTCTGTAAGAAAGATATTTTCATATAATACACAACTAAATATAAGTGACATAACAATGATATAAATGCAACTGATAAGGAGTTTATGAGTCACAACACAGAATTTTTTTGCGCAGTACCCGATAAAAAATTTGTCATGTATAAATATGTATAATTATGTAACACAAACATACATAACTATATATAAATATTCATAAACATATATAATTTTATATGAAATATGTTCATATAAAATATTAATACTTTTTTTTTGTAAAATTATTTTTTAGTGAAATAGAAGTAATAATAGAAGAAGAAATAATAAAAAAATTTTTAATGTAAAAACATTAAAAATAATTAAAAAAATAATTTTCGCACTATTTGTTTGAGAAAACATCAAATTTAAAGAAATATAAAAAAATTACTTATGTACAATTATATATAAAATTATGTGTGCAATTTTTGCAATTTTTGCAATACAATTTTTTAATATTTTTCCAAACTTGTTTTTTTCTAAAACAAACAATGCGAAAATTATCCCTTTAATTATTTTTTATGTCTTCACATTACTATTATTACTTTTATTACACTAAAAAATAATTTTAAAAAAGAAGGATGTAATAAATATATATAGACATTTCATATACAATTATACATATGTTTATGACATTTATGCGTGTTTATATATGTTTATACATATTCATATTTATATATATTCATGCTTGAACATTTGTTTTACTAAGTAATTATATTTAAATATATATACATATTTATAAAGATAATAAATTATAGACATTTTGGCCCAAACTGGGCCATCTTTAGTATGTCAAAACGAGAACAAATATATAATTTAAAGTAATGATGAAGTGTTAATATGATAAGAACATTAATAGCGCGATTAGTACAAAAATTTCCACAGATAAATCATATAAAATTATCTAGTGCTATAAATGCAGTTACTGTACTGGGTCTATGATGATTCGATTTCTTATTTTGTATCTTTACAATTATTTCCATTTCACATAAATACTGTGCAAACATAAAAATACCAGACATAATTTAAGATATTCATATTGTAAAATTAATATAAATTGCCAAATTATGAACTATTATTACCAATTTTTTAAAAATAAAACATACTCTGTGTTTGAACATATTCAAACTCGGTATAATTATAAAGTAATCATTATCAAATGAAAACGGAAACTTATTTTAATAAGGTGTGTAACATGTCAGAGCAAAATGATAGGTACCGCAATAATACAAAGATTTTTTTTTATATAAATGTCAATAATTGTTATTCTAATCGTTAAATATTATAAAGAAATTCTTTGATTTGCAAAGTCACAACAGTGTTTGCATACACCGTGACATAAAGATAAAAATATAAAAAAATATAAAAAAATATTAGGTATATTGATAAAAATTTATTATAAAAATTTATTATACATCATTAATTAATTTAAAATCAATATGTTTCAATGTCATATTTAAAATACGTTTAAGATGAAATTGACAAATAAATGAAAATTACATATAAAAATTATAAAAACAATTCTAATTCATCAAAGTGCCAATCCATGAACTTTTCAAAGAACTGTTTTTTCTCATTTTCCATTACATATTCCGCTTAAAATCTTTCTTCTTCTTTCTCAGCTTTCTCAATATTCTGTCCCCTTTATAAATTTTCTTCAATTTTTCGTATGCCATTTAACATTTCTGTTGCAGCTTCCTCCTGGCATGTGCAATAAACGGTGCGTTTCTTCGGGAACATTTACGGGTTTTACTCGAAATTTATATATATGTGTATATAATATATATACGAGATACGGTTCGGGTAATCAGATCGTTGCAATACATGTCCACTTCTCGTCACGTTTATCGGTCTGTCGAGCTTGTCTCGTAAGACCAGCGTCTAACAAGCCGATAAACTGAATTAATCACGATTAACGCACGAGGGATGTGGGCAATAGCCCCAGAAAGTGGATTGCCTCACGTCGCGTCTATCAGCCGCGTGATTTGCACACTTGGTGTGACACAGACTATTGTGGTTCGCAGAGTATTGTGGTTATGAAGGTCTCGTCGACGTTAGACGTGCGTTAAACGTGATACGAGAAGCCGGCCGTATTCGCAACGATTTCATTGTCGGTTCTGCATCCGCCGGATCGAACATAGTAAATCGCCACTTCGCGCAATTCACACCATCTCTTGCACGTGTCATGGAGATGTAGCAATCGAGATATAAAATGATTCTCAAAAAATTAAGCAGATTTTTGAGAATAGAGATTGAGATTTGCGAAATATGGTATTTAGTGTAGAAGAAAAATCAAAGAAAATATTGTAGAGAAGTAACAGGAGTAGAATCTTCGTGCGCTGTGGAGAAAATAAGATGAAATAACATTGAAATAAATTGTAAGTATTATTGCGTGCGCACTAATGCGTGTTTTCAAATGACTCTCTTTAATTTATCCTTCACACATTATTTTATTAAGCTCCTCGCTATAATAGCTCCTCCGTCTCGGATCTCTCAATATTTTATTCCTATTGTGATTTTTCTTTATTTTTTCGTGTGTCATTTAATATTTCTGTTGCAGCTTCCTCATGGCACGTGCAATAAACTGTATGTTTCTTCGGGAACATTTATGGGCTTTACTCGAAATTTATATAAATACGAGATACGGTTCGGGTAATCAGATCGTTGCAATACATGTCCAATTCTCGTCACGTTTATCGGTCCGTCGAGCTTGTCTCGTAAGACCAGCGTCTAACAAGCCGATAAACTGAATTAACCACGATTAACGCACGAGGGATGTGGGCAATAGCGCCCCAGAAAGTGGATTGCCTCACGTCGCGTCTATCAGCCGCGTGATTTGCACACTTGGTGTGACACAGACTATTGTGGTTCGCAGAGTATTGTGGTTATGAAGGCCTCGTCGACGTTAGACGTGCGTTAAACGTGATACGAGAAGCCGGCCGTATTCGCAACGATTTCATTGTCGGTTCTGCATCCGCCGGATCGAACATAGTAAATCGCCACTTCGCGCAATTCACACCATCTCTTGCACGTGTCATGGAGATGTAGCAATCGAGATATAAAATGATTCTCAAAAAATTAAGCAGATTTTTGAGAATAGAGATTGAGATTTGCGAAATATGGTATTTAGTGTAGAAGAAAAATCAAAGAAAATATTGTAGAGAAGTAACAGAAGTAGAATCTTCGTGCGCTGTGGAGAAAATAAGATGAAATAACATTGAAATAAATTGTAAGTATTAGTGCGTGCGCACTAATGCGTGTTTTCAAATGACTGTCTTTAATTTATCCTTCACACATTATTTTATTAAGCTCCTCGCTATAATAGCTCCTCCGTCTCGGATCTCTCAATATTTTATTCCTATTGTGATTTTTCTTTATTTTTTCGTGTGTCATTTAATATTTCTGTTGCAGCTTCCTCATGGCACGTGCAATAAACTGTATGTTTCTTCGGGAACATTTATGGGCTTTACTCGAAATTTATATAAATACGAGATACGGTTCGGGTAATCAGATCGTTGCAATACATGTCCAATTCTCGTCACGTTTATCGGTCCGTCGAGCTTGTCTCGTAAGACCAGCGTCTAACAAGCCGATAAACTGAATTAACCACGATTAACGCACGAGGGATGTGGGCAATAGCGCCCCAGAAAGTGGATTGCCTCACGTCGCGTCTATCAGCCGCGTGATTTGCACACTTGGTGTGACACAGACTATTGTGGTTCGCAGAGTATTGTGGTTATGAAGGCCTCGTCGACGTTAGACGTGCGTTAAACGTGATACGAGAAGCCGGCCGTATTCGCAACGATTTCATTGTCGGTTCTGCATCCGCCGGATCGAACATAGTAAATCGCCACTTCGCGCAATTCACACCATCTCTTGCACGTGTCATGGAGATGTAGCAATCGAGATATAAAATGATTCTCAAAAAATTAAGCAGATTTTTGAGAATAGAGATTGAGATTTGCGAAATATGGTATTTAGTGTAGAAGAAAAATCAAAGAAAATATTGTAGAGAAGTAACAGAAGTAGAATCTTCGTGCGCTGTGGAGAAAATAAGATGAAATAACATTGAAATAAATTGTAAGTATTAGTGCGTGCGCACTAATGCGTGTTTTCAAATGACTGTCTTTAATTTATCCTTCACACATTATTTTATTAAGCTCCTCGCTATAATAGCTCCTCCGTCTCGGATCTCTCAATATTTTATTCCTATTGTGATTTTTCTTTATTTTTTCGTGTGTCATTTAATATTTCTGTTGCAGCTTCCTCATGGCACGTGCAATAAACTGTATGTTTCTTCGGGAACATTTATGGGCTTTACTCGAAATTTATATAAATACGAGATACGGTTCGGGTAATCAGATCGTTGCAATACATGTCCAATTCTCGTCACGTTTATCGGTCCGTCGAGCTTGTCTCGTAAGACCAGCGTCTAACAAGCCGATAAACTGAATTAACCACGATTAACGCACGAGGGATGTGGGCAATAGCGCCCCAGAAAGTGGATTGCCTCACGTCGCGTCTATCAGCCGCGTGATTTGCACACTTGGTGTGACACAGACTATTGTGGTTCGCAGAGTATTGTGGTTATGAAGGCCTCGTCGACGTTAGACGTGCGTTAAACGTGATACGAGAAGCCGGCCGTATTCGCAACGATTTCATTGTCGGTTCTGCATCCGCCGGATCGAACATAGTAAATCGCCACTTCGCGCAATTCACACCATCTCTTGCACGTGTCATGGAGATGTAGCAATCGAGATATAAAATGATTCTCAAAAAATTAAGCAGATTTTTGAGAATAGAGATTGAGATTTGCGAAATATGGTATTTAGTGTAGAAGAAAAATCAAAGAAAATATTGTAGAGAAGTAACAGAAGTAGAATCTTCGTGCGCTGTGGAGAAAATAAGATGAAATAACATTGAAATAAATTGTAAGTATTAGTGCGTGCGCACTAATGCGTGTTTTCAAATGACTGTCTTTAATTTATCCTTCACACATTATTTTATTAAGCTCCTCGCTATAATAGCTCCTCCGTCTCGGATCTCTCAATATTTTATTCCTATTGTGATTTTTCTTTATTTTTTCGTGTGTCATTTAATATTTCTGTTGCAGCTTCCTCATGGCACGTGCAATAAACTGTATGTTTCTTCGGGAACATTTATGGGCTTTACTCGAAATTTATATAAATACGAGATACGGTTCGGGTAATCAGATCGTTGCAATACATGTCCAATTCTCGTCACGTTTATCGGTCCGTCGAGCTTGTCTCGTAAGACCAGCGTCTAACAAGCCGATAAACTGAATTAACCACGATTAACGCACGAGGGATGTGGGCAATAGCGCCCCAGAAAGTGGATTGCCTCACGTCGCGTCTATCAGCCGCGTGATTTGCACACTTGGTGTGACACAGACTATTGTGGTTCGCAGAGTATTGTGGTTATGAAGGCCTCGTCGACGTTAGACGTGCGTTAAACGTGATACGAGAAGCCGGCCGTATTCGCAACGATTTCATTGTCGGTTCTGCATCCGCCGGATCGAACATAGTAAATCGCCACTTCGCGCAATTCACACCATCTCTTGCACGTGTCATGGAGATGTAGCAATCGAGATATAAAATGATTCTCAAAAAATTAAGCAGATTTTTGAGAATAGAGATTGAGATTTGCGAAATATGGTATTTAGTGTAGAAGAAAAATCAAAGAAAATATTGTAGAGAAGTAACAGAAGTAGAATCTTCGTGCGCTGTGGAGAAAATAAGATGAAATAACATTGAAATAAATTGTAAGTATTAGTGCGTGCGCACTAATGCGTGTTTTCAAATGACTGTCTTTAATTTATCCTTCACACATTATTTTATTAAGCTCCTCGCTATAATAGCTCCTCCGTCTCGGATCTCTCAATATTTTATTCCTATTGTGATTTTTCTTTATTTTTTCGTGTGTCATTTAATATTTCTGTTGCAGCTTCCTCATGGCACGTGCAATAAACTGTATGTTTCTTCGGGAACATTTATGGGCTTTACTCGAAATTTATATAAATACGAGATACGGTTCGGGTAATCAGATCGTTGCAATACATGTCCAATTCTCGTCACGTTTATCGGTCCGTCGAGCTTGTCTCGTAAGACCAGCGTCTAACAAGCCGATAAACTGAATTAACCACGATGATTAACGAGGGATGTGGGCAATAGCGCCCCAGAAAGTGGATTGCCTCATGTCGCGTCTATCAGCCGCGTGATTTGCACACTTGGTGTGACACAGACTATTGTAGTTCGCAGAGTATTGTGGTTATCAAGGCCTCGTCGACGTTAGATGCACGTTAAGCGTGACACGAGAAGCCGTATTCTCTACGTCACTGTTGGTTTCGCATCCTTCTCATTAATCGTATATTAAATCATCAGTCACATTATGTGTTGTGCAATTCACAGTGTACTTGCTATGAAGGATCTGCAATAAGAATATTTAGTGAGGATTTGAAAATTTATCCAAAGAGAAATTGTCGTCGAAAACTAAAGAGAGAATTCCTGCAGAAGAGTGGATGATCAAGGGGAAATTTATAAATGCAAAATTTTTTTGCCTCAATCAAGCGGAATTCAACTAGTTGAGATTGCGAATAATTATGAAAAAAATAGAATAGAATGTATTTTTTACACTTCATTGCGTAATTATGAAAAACATTTTTTTTATTGAATATATATATCTTATGAAATGGTTCAAATAATTATGGAAGGAACATGGTAGCACTTGTAAAATTAAAACATGTATAAAATATTTAAATATGAAAGAAATTAATTCAATATCAAATTTTGTTTTATAAAAATTCAGATTTTCAAGGTTATTTTTGCAGATATCTAATATAATACAATGGTAAGATAATTTATTAATGGAATCGTGTAATGATTTTTATTGTGTCATGCAATTCCTATTCCTTCGTTGAAAATGGAGATTCCCTGTTACAGAATTAAATCCTGATTACTCATGAGATTTGGATTTATTAAGGATTTCAGTATTGGTTGATGACCGATAACATTTTTAAAGTTGTCAAATTATTAGTGAGGAAATGTTTTACCAGAAAAAGTAAGATTTATGTGAATTAGAATCTCATATTACGAATATCATTATTGTTCGATTTGATCACTGTTACAAATCGGAAGTAATTTGTTCGTTTGTTTACATCGATTGTTTCTTATTTTTGCTTTTGATAATTACTTTTAAAGAGATTTAAAAAGTGATTTGGTGATCAAATTATTCTTCTTAATGTTTCCGTTTTATCAATAGTTTTATTAATAGTTTTATTATAGTTTATCCTTTGTTCATAGTTTGTTCAATTACTTAAAACTTAATATATTATGTAACTGCAGACTGCAGATTTATTTTAATTATTAATAGTATGTTTTTTTGAATATTGCTTATCAATATAATATATATAATTGTATACTTGATTGTGACTCATTTCTCCTTATCTTATATATAATATATCTCCAATCTATCATATTCCAGAATACATATTTTAATATTCTAAAAATATGAATAACACCTTGATCCACCGATTCGATTCAACAGTTCTCTTTTATTCGTAATTATAATTTTACATGTAATTTATTTTACAATTTAATTTATATCAATTGTAATATTAAAAATAATCTGAATATGAAATAACAAAACATATCTATATCGGTAATCTTATAATTATTTATGTATGTTATTCGTAGCAACACGATAATTAATTATAATATTGTATTATCAGATATTATATGTTTAGTTTTTTCGTATCTCATGTTATTAATTTTATTTTGTATATTTTACTTGATATTTTGAAGGTGCTCATATAAACATGCATTATATCTTCACTGTTGCATTGTCAAATTTTCTATTACTTTATTATTTTATTATTTTATGATTTTTGAATGTTATAAATTTCTATTTTTCGTGAAATGTGTAAAGTTTTTTGTTTAGAACGGTATCAATATATATATAATACGACAAGTAAATTCTTTTTAAATTTAAATAAAATTTCAAGTTAAAACAACGCGTGTCGTGAAACATTTAAAATTCTCGTGCAAGTAATAAAATTTGTGAACATATCTTCAGTTTTGTTCAATTTTTACGATTATTATCATTATTCTTTTTAAAATCATTTTTCATTAGTTTGAATTTTTCGAATGATCTTCTCATGTATGTACACTCGAATTGAATATAATATTCCGTCTATCGGCGATAATAATCTGACAGCAAGGATGTATTTCTGTCTTATCGATTTTTAATTGAAATGTGATCAAACCTATAGTCAGATGCAACGAAAGGTAAGTCCAATCTGGCCTGAAGAAAAAAGAAGGAATATGACGGAAAGTAAGTAGTAAATTTTGATCATGTGGAATATAAGGTAATATACAAAATTATTTATTTATTTGTTTGTTTTTTTCTCTATTTTCCTCTATTTTCTTGTAAGTATGTATGAGATTTAAAAAATCCCACAATTAAAATTATATTTTAATCGTGCACGTATATTTGAAACTCTGATTCTTAGATTTATCGCTCAAATAGATTTCAGGTATTCTGCTAGATTAACCAACAAATCGATTCCCTTAGTAAGTCGCGTATTTATCGCATCGCAATTTTAATTAAAGATTTTTTTTATGTTAAAATATATACGAGTAGATAAATCGATAGGAAAAAATATGAGCAAATAAGAATATAGATTGGAATACAGATAGGTAGGGATTCGGTTTGGTAAGTGTGTAATAATTTGAAAAATAGAATTGGGAAGATCATATTATAAAAACATAAATAACTTATTTATAATAATTATAAGTACGTCTATACATTTATTATTATTGTATTAAATATTAAATTATGTATTATTATATAAAGT
>NW_017259198.1:621309-628265 GCF_001594045.1 Atta colombica
AATTCTTAGAGACAATGTAAAATATTACATACTTTGATAATACTAGAACTTTGATAAATACTATCTATTGTAATTATAATTTATGTAATAATTATTGTAAATAATGTTTATTATATAATCGCAGTTAATAAAACAAAGATCAATGCGTATTTAATAAACATTTGTTTTGGGAAATCTTTAACATTTTTTTGTTACACCAAAAGATTGTTAATAAAAATTCGTTAAATATTTTATTTAAAATTAAAAGTTGTAGTTTATGTGGTATGTATTATAACAATTAACTGAAGACAATGACAGTATGTGTATTTTTTCACAGTTTTTATTCACGAAATTTAACATTCATGTCTTAGATAATTATTACAATATAACAAGTAAATTTAATATATTTTTGCGAAGTTGCAAATTTTTTTATTAGACCTTATTACAGAATTCGCGAAATGCCTTATTTTACCTCGCTCTTACGATGAAACGTACTCGCTAAGTATATAATATTAAATATTTATTAACCGAATTCTTAAATTATTATTAATTCATATTAAATATATTAAATCGTTAAAACTTAATGCAAGGGGGATCCCATTTGCCTACAAATTGATTGTCTACAGTATCGTTTGCCTACATCACTTTTGCCGACAGTTCGTTGCACACAAAAATTATTGCCTACATGCACTTTCGCACACAAATAAAAATTTTAGAAACGGAGTCACTTTACTTTTACCTACATGTATTATTGCCTACAGCTCACTTTCCATGTGAAATGAGAGCCATTTCACACCAAAAAATGGGTTAGGTTAGGGTTAGATTTTTTTGGAAAAATATTCCAAACGAACACTGTCTACGCTGATACTCCATTGTTCATATGATAGATTTCTTAAAAATATAAATTATTTCCTTAATTTTAATTTTATATTTGTGTGCAAAAGTGCTTATAGGTAATAACATATGTAGGCAATCGAGCTGTAAGTAATAATACATATGTAGACAAAAGTAACTCTGCTTCTAAAAGTTTTATTTGTCGCAGAAGTGCATGTAGGCAATCGAACTGTAGGCAATAATTTTTGTATGTAAACGAATTATCGGCAAAAGTAACCATCTTATTAATGCAAATATACGTTATTTTCACGTTCATAGATACGATAATTAGTGCTTCATCACTGTTTCTTATATCAAGTGAACATTAGTAAATACATATTATAATTCGTACCGATGGAGAGTAATAATTTTTAATGAGGAAAATTATTTCTCGTCAATTTCCGTAGTATCCATCCGAGATGCCTATTTCAGTACTTTATTGAATCTAGGGATTCTCGGCCGTTGCAGGGCTGAAATTAATTATTTAAGGGAGTAATTAATTAAAGGTTTTTTTTATATTCCCTGAAAGCAGTGATTTCGGCAATTAGTTAACGACAATATAATTTTTTTAAGTCTAATCATGAAATCAATTAAATATAGAATGTTCTGAAACAAAAATTTAGTCTTCTCATTTAATATTTTTTCATTAATTAATATTAATACTGCTTTGACAATAATAAGATTTAATGGATTGAACATGGATAGCAATTGTTTAAAGATAAGTGAATTACATTAAATAAACTAAAATTACAAGTTTTGTTAAGTAATCGATTTTGTGATTTTTTTTTAAGAAAAAATGTGATTACAAAAAAATATATTTTTTATTTTAATCTTTAGTTTCTTTTAAGAAACTATTTTCAGGGGCATCTTTTTATTTCAAAACATTATTTCAAAAATTTTAATTAAGTAAAAAATTTTTCAGATTAATTTGCATAATGAAATACGCAGTCTATATATTATGCAAGAAATTTATTCTGTTTATCTAATAAAATTTTATCAAAAAGATTCATGTTTATTTAAATAATTTATTATATTAATGTAATGAATGTAATTAAAAATGTACGCATTTAAAAATTCAAGACGAATCGATTGGGTACCTTGATATCAGTAAGATTTTGATAGCTGTAATTATCTAAATATTACATTAATTATTTAAATAATCCTATTTAATTACTTAACTACATTTAAGTAAATGTTGCAGAAAAAAGAAGATATAAATTTTATATTAATAATATTCGATTATAAAATCAAAATAAAATGAAGAAATGAATAAAATTTAAATTTCGTTATCGGTTCGATTGAACAGTTGGTATCTGAGAATTTTTGTGCTCACATATATAATAAATGACATATGTATTTTATTACTTTGAAATATAATCATTTGTAACTATCTTTCGATAAATGTTATTCTATCTATGTTTTTTTATTTTGTTAAAATGCTGTATTTTATAATAATTTGAAGAATATATATATTTTTACATCCAAATCTTAATCTTGTATACTATGAAATTATAATTAATATTCAAATTAAGTTATCATTAAAATATTCGATAATTGCATAATACTTGCATTATTTGTAAAAATTTAGAAAAGAGTGACAATTGTTAATTCATTGCCAAGATGGGTTATAAGAATAGTCTATAATAGTCTATAATAGAAAAATTTGGGATTGATTTCCTCCTGCAACGGAATTCTTATACAGTCCAACGAATCATTTAACTTTTTTTTGCGTTGATGACGTAAAACTTGACGAGAGAAGCAGAGAGCCCAGCTTGCTCTCCGTGGAGATCGTTTTTCTCTCTGTCGAATATTATCCAACGTCTTTCGGAAAATCCTGATCATATTGTTATAGCAGTTATTTGCTATTTAACGCAGTATTTTCTTGCGATTTTTTAGACACTCATAAAATTATCTCTCTGTTAAAAGTAAAGCGAGAAATAGAATTTATATATGCGCTATTAAATCGTTTGGTTTATTTCATTATTTTTGAATTTTAGATGCGATATTTGATGGTTATTAAATGATGTTTATTATTATATAAAAAAATAATAATTATAGAAGACGTTGCAGAATTAAAAATTATATGTATCGGAATTAATTGGATCGTTTCATTCGTCACATTGTCTTGTATTTTGCGTACTTTTTTACGTGTTGCACATTTCCTTTGTATTTTTTTTGTAAAATGTCTGAATTACATATATATAGTTAATAATTGACATTCTTTTTTATTGAAAGATATATATAATAAATTTATTAATAATCTTTGGTCATGATTGCGCGCATAAATTAAAAAAAAAAGCAAAACAAATTTTACAATTTGATAATTAATAATAAATGCTAGTAATAATTTGTTGATTGGACGTAGAGCCACATATTTCACATCGTGATCGTAAGAATTTTGTGTTATTATACGTATATCGAATGTTTTCTCTGTAATTTCATGTCAAAAAGCAATTTTGCGCGTATACATATTGTATATTATATAATATTTTCAGTTTTATAATTTTTTTATAATATGTTATGTAATGTAAAATAAATTATATAAAAAATAATGTAATAAAAATGTCAAAAAAATATACCATAAAATGGAATAACTTTAGCCTCTATTTTGTAATTCTTACAATTAATGACAGTAATTGTAAATATCGTTATATATTGTTGTTGAGAAGATTTCATACATGAAAAAACTACGACAATATAACGACATCGACACTGTCATTAAGAGTTACAAAATAAAAGTCTTCGTCCCAGAAACTTTGACACAAATTATAAAAATACATATGTCACATGTCCAAAATCGTGACATAAGAGTCTTAAAACTTTTTTAAGACAAGTTCGATCAATTCTTTATAAGATTACGTTTGTAAGATATCATGTCCAGTTTTTGCGTGTTGCATTGTCAAAATTTAAACTAAATTTATTCTGATTTTGGACGAAAATTATCCCATTTTATGGTATTGTCAAGGAAAGAGAACCGATCGGACGGCAAGGGATGTGATGGAAGGCCTCTAAATTAATAAATTTAATTTATTTTTACCAAATTATATGAAAAACGTAATTCGAGTGTAATATATTTTATGACTTTTTTGTATAGTACGTTGGTTTAAAAGTTAAAGAAAAAGGAAGAACTGAAGCTAACTTAGCAAGCTAACATTATTTGTCGTCATTTGACGTTAAAATGATGAATGTTTAATATTATTTTAATTTCAAAATTATAACAAATAATGTGCTGAAGTAAAAAAAGAGATCAATTATAATCGATAGGGATGGTGAAGGACCTCTACAAGCTAAATTATATTTGCCATGGTCTAAAAATGTACATAAGTAATTTGATTGTAATGTATTTTATGATTTTTTTGCATATTGTATTAAAAGTAAAAAAAAAGAAAAAAGAAAAAGAAAGAATTTCAGGTGACAAGATAATATTATTTATTGTCATTCGACATTAAAATAACGACAAATAATATCAGTTTGCTGAAGTCAAAAAGAATCCGCTGATCAAAATGCGCCTATTGTCTCTCAGACCCAGACTCCCTCAGATACAGATAGAATATGGTTGTCGTGTGGCGCAGTAAGTTAGCGCAATAACCAATTCTTTCGCTTTTATGAAAAAACAATAAATTAATTGGCTATCGCATCAATTTTTGCCGTTCGGCAAGCGATGTCGCGTTTTATGTGCAGGAGCCATATATATTAAGCCCATGTGTAATACTATATATAGAGATTAGCCAATGCCAACTACTCCGTAATTAACTGCGTGCAGCAGAGAAAACTAATCAGTTAGCGCTTAGTGAATATAGAATAAAATTTATTCACTAGCGTACAAATTGCCAAAAAAGGGATTTGGTTTATAATCAGATAGCGCTTAATGATTCTTCAATATAATTAGTTCCTATTTAGATCCACTGAAGAACTAAAGGCAAAAATCAATCCAATTAAAAACCATTAAAAAATGACTAAGCGCTAACTGATTAGTTTTCTCTATTGAACGCGATCATTGACTCTGCCATGTTGTGAAAGCGGATGAGATTAACCAATTCTCTTACTGCTTGATTTTTTTGTATATGAGTTTAAAACCGATCTACAATTGCGTTAACGTAGTTGTAATTGTAAAAATTGATGAATCACAATATAATACGAGAAGAATATCCGATGATATGAATTTGATTCATGAATTTGATCATGTGATTGATGAATTTTTGCAACTACGATCATTTACAATTACGTTTACGCAATGGTAGATTTGAGAATCGATTGTGTATCGTGAAATGAGGTGAAAATTACAAAAGTAAGTAAATTCGCTAGATATTGATCAATTCAATTATAAATATTCTAGTGAACTTTCTCACTTTTATAATTTTCACATCATTTCGAGGTATATATCCAATTGATCCTCAGGCTTTATACCATGGCGTCGGCCACATGTGCGCCGTTTAGTCACGGAGTATGAAAATGTTAAGCCGGAAACATAATGAAAAGTACAGGCAATAAGGACAAGAAATAATCACCATCCATTTGGAAAAAATCATGGCAGAAGGATGAAATCATATGGTACGGAAAAGGGTTGCGGAATAAAGAATGAAACAATCGATTAGCGTTATTCGGAATAACGCTGATTGGTTGCTTTTATTCTCTATTTTGCAAGCGTTTTTCATCATGTAATTCTACCCTAAGTAAGAATGGCACATGCGCATCGAGTCGCTTGGAAGTAATTAGGACTAAAGTTACTAGATAAATTACATGTCATTAATGAATAGAATACAGAACAATTTATCGATAAAATGAAAATAATATTCTCATTCATGGAATTGGCAGATTAACAAACGTTTTAACATCAAATATCCATGAAATTATGAGATAAAGGTTCAAAATGATGATTACACTTGTCCAAATTTTATTTTTGATTTTCTACTCAAAATAATTAATATGCAAAAAAAATAAAAAAAAAGACGCAAAAATTAACAATCGAATATGCTTTTTAAAATTATCGAAAGTATTAATCCGATAGCTATCTTCATACTAGTTTATGCCACTTATGCCAATCTCTACTACAATATCTCTACGGAACTGTCGAAACGTGTACCATTACTGCCATCTTTCGGAAGCCGTCCGCGAAATCCCCGACCCCGACGCCAAATGCCCTATTTAACGGCAACGCACGTTCTCTCTTAAAGCATTTTCAATAAGAACACTGTGATCGTAACGAGATGTGGTTTTTAAGTGTGTGAAAAAAAGTGTGATTTTGCCGTGTGACAAGCGAGACTGACGTTGTGGACACGAGCGCTGGCACGCAACGTATCGTCTCGCAGGTGAGAGATCATTTGCGTGATATTACGCATTTCACGACTGTCCGTATTTCGCGCACGTAGAAATACCATCTACAAGACGTTCCGGAGCAAAATACACGTCGTAACGCGTACCTATTGACGTGCACGTATATGTGAACGTACATACGCCCATCGATGACGAGACGTCGTGTCGCGCGGAAGCAATAAATATGCGCAGATTCGAAGACGAATAACTGACAGCTCGAAAGAGGTCGGAAGCTTATGTAAGACGCAGAAGCAGCCCTCTGCCTGCTGTGACTGCCATGCCGCATTTCCGCTGTCGCGATGCGCCGCGCCGCGCCGGTTACCATATTGTACCGTGTACGGCTGACGTTTGCCATTTGGCCTCCGTTTCGCGGTTTCGGAGCGTCAGCTTTCTATTCTTCTTTTTAACGTCGATCTCTCGGAAACGCGACTTTTTAACATCGGAATCGGGAGACTGACATTTCAGACGAGAGATGAGAAGAAAAAGAAAAATCTTCGATCGGAATGAGAGCGCGAAATATCAGAGACGATAAAGTATTTAGGATTTATTAGTAATCGGGCTATTTTTTCGGATTGCGGATTAAATTATTATTCGAGTGCAATCGTCCGTTTTTCAATTCGTTGTACATATATACGCAGGTCTGTTCTCTTCGGTGAACTTTCTGTATCTTTCTTGCTTTTCTGTTCAACGAGAAAAGAAGAAAATGAATGATGCATCAGAAGTTCCAATTGAAAAAAAACAGACCAATTTTATATAGTATATAATATATGTATATATACATTCTATATTTA
>NW_017259198.1:628365-633375 GCF_001594045.1 Atta colombica
CTGGATTTATTCACGTTGCTTACACCTTTTATACTTGTTAGTAATATCTTTCTCTTTTTTTCTCTTTTTAACGTCCAAGGCTACATTCCAAAACCTTTTTGAGGAAAAATTTCTCGATATAATGTAATATATTTTTTAAAAACTTTTAAACTTTTAAATTTCCTTTTGAACGGATCCTTTTAAATGTAAACAATTTAAATGAAAAAATGTTTGGATCAAGTAGCGCGGACAAACCTACTCCGCAGAGAACTAGGGATTGTTTCACTTGGCGAGGAAGTGCGCCTGTGAACGATCGGGGTTCCTGGTGCCTCGCAGGGCCGCTGTGGGTGTGCTAGCACTGCTAGGAGAAAGTCCCAGGGACGCGCGTATTCTCGCATACCCGGTACGTTCCGCGTCCTCGCGAGACCAGGAACTGAGATTTTCGTTCTAATTCGCGGCGTGAATTCAGAGAATCTTTGATAATAGGAAGAATGCGCGGTTGATACACGCGGAATTGCTTGATCAATCGGCGCAGCGTTTGCCCGATTTTTCTGATCGCGCCAAGCGTCACCGGGAGAGAGAGCGCGAGAGAGAGAGAGAGAGAGAGAGAGAGAGAGAGAGAGAGAGAGAGAGAGCGTCCGGATACTTTGTCTTTTCCTTTTTGTCCTTTAGGCAGCTGCGTGTCCGGACCTGCTGGGAATAAAAGAGGGCCCGACGTCCGTGTTCTAACTGGTGAAACGGACGCGGTAAATTTTCCGTAGTAACACGCAGACTCGAAAGAAAGAGAGATAGAGATTATTTATTAGGTGTCCTAGAATTGCATCCTCTTGAGCACTGAAAACAATACACGATTAATAACAAAAATATAAAGAATATTAAGAACCAAATTCACAAAATAAAGAAAATAAAAATTAAATGAAGGAATGAAAAAAAATAATTTAAAAAAAAACACAAAAAGAGAGAAAGTATATGTGTGCCTGCCTTTGGCTCGATATGCTCCAATTTTCTTATCATCAACAAGTATAAAAGTCACTCTCGTTTCTGCAGTGTCGAAATCCGAGCTCGAACCAATGAGATTATATCAGTTTATTCATTTATTCTCGTGATTTTACTTCCTTCTTCGCGAAGTTGACGAGCTTAGATTTCACATTAAACACAATAACCGATACGAATTTATTATTTATTTGTTTTTCATTTGCACGCAGTTTGCAGTGATGACGACAAACAGGCACGCCAGTTTTGTTCCCAAACGATTTCGCGTTTTCTCTTCGCTGTTTCGATTAGTATACGTTCGATTATAGGTATATGAAGTACCTAACGGATCTAGTGCGGAGCGTAGTGTGCACAGTCGGAGGGCGCTTGACGGAGTTAATCGATGTTAACTGGTCGAGGAATTGATCGTTCCTCTCGCTCTCGCTCTCGCTCTCGCGCGACGTAGAGAACCACATAAAATGGACGGGGTCGGAATGAATAAACACGCGGAAATATACGAGAGGCGTGTTTTCTGAAAGAGAAAGAGAAAGAGAGAAAAAATCTATTTCATACTCTGGGACAGATCCTCTCAAGCGTTACAAGTTACAAAAATACTGCAAATTTAAGAAGTATACAAAATTGAATTATGATAAAATGTAACTATTATAAGTTTTAGTATAACAAAAGAAAACATTTTTCTTGAGGAAAGAGGGAGAGAGTGAGGGGGGGGGGGAGGGAAAGAACAGAAAGAAGAGAGAAAGAGGAAAAAGATACTCGTTTGATCCCCGGAGCTACGGCGGCAGCGCGTTGTGAAAATAATTCGGTCTCCTCCTCTTCATCGCGAATGAACACGAACAGGCTAGATCGCATGCGCGCGTGCGAGAGAGGTTAGGTGACGCGGTAGAACGCTACTACAATGAAGGGACCGTTTCGGTCACTGTCGGTCACCTAGAGGTATAATACTCAAAAGAAATGTTAAATTTATCTTATCTGGCATGCACCGAGCAAACGCTCGTGACACCACGATAATCTCGATGCGATTATTTCGGAAAAACTGATGACGCTATCTCATGGGACGCTCGCTTGCATCTGCTTTGAATTTTTGATATTTCTGGATTATGTTGGCGGTTCCTAAATTAATGACTTCGATATATAAATCTTACATTTTTATGTAGAATTTATATATTTTTTTTATTTATATATTTATATGAATTTATATATTTATATATTGATGACTTTTATATCAGGAGATCGATCAATGTATTTTAAAGTGAGATGAAAATTACAAAAGCGGATTTATTAAAATATTTATAATTTTATTGAGCAACATCTACTAAATTTGCTTACTTTTGTAATTTTTATTTTGTTTTAAGACACATAATCGATTAAAGAAACTTTTAGAAGAATAATTCATTCAATACAAACTCAAATACGTGATTAATGTAATTTCACTAATAATATAAATGCAATGTAACACATGATGTTACATAAAAGAATTATACTGTTAAGTACGAAATGATAACATTGATATTATTGTTATTTCTAATTGGTGTCGACTTGATTGTTTGATTTTCGATGCGATGCTAAATTAAAATATAATATAATGGACTGTAAATTCTATTTATATTCTTGAAATTAAATTAATTATATTATTATTAATTATATTCGGCAACTCCGATTTTATTTTTAATCAATGTGACTCTCGATGATTGAACGTAATAGTCGGATAGCTGCAATCATATTTCGTACTAATTGTAACTGAAATATAGAGAAATCGACCAAGAATGAAATATGATGTACTGCCGCATAATTGCCTCTGCAATTATAAATAGCTCTTTTTAGATTTCGCTGCTTTGAGATACAGGCGTGCACTTACGTGCGCGAGAAGCAACGGCATATTTATGATCGCGTGCTAAAACGTCATCACAATTCCGGATAAAAAGAACTGGCGAGACATCCGGCTTAAATCTTACTATGTTGTGAAATTGCGTGATTATTTTATATTGTTTTATTTATATGACTATAATTGAATCTCGCATTGGAATCTCGAAAATTTCTTCACTTCCTAAATTAAATTATGTACTATTGTTTACTATATAAATATTCTCCATCTATTTCACTTAATATTATTTACTATTATTTGTTTATAAATACAAGTCTGTGTCGACAAATGTCTTCTGCGACATTTAGAATGAATCATCTGACGCTTATCACTTTATTATTTTTATGAAGACATTAGAAAACGATAGAGAAGAGAAAATTGCACGTTGCGTCGCATGACAATAATAATTTCCTTGTAAATGGTGACATGCGAAGGGCCGCGGTGATTTTTTTCAAACAATACGGAACTACTGGAAATAGACGGGCGAAATTCTGAAGCATGCGGAAGAATAGGGCAGCAGAGAAATGACAGTAGACACTCGCGCTTTCACTAAAATCGCTTTCGCGAAAACTTATCGCAAACTCTGCCTGTATGCGCAAAAGGAAAATATACGGATGTTTGTCTGCTCCCACTCTATTCCGAAAATTGTTTTACAGCGAGGGCTATTCAGCTTTCATACACGTTTCAAATCTGTTGTACAATATTCTTATAATTTTACGCGGGGAAAATCTTTCAACTTTAACTGCAGTGAGGTGTTGAACATGTATACTGCCTGCATACTTGAAAGGTCTTTAAAAATAACATTGTCTCACGGATAGGAACGTTTATTGTGCACTACGATCGCGTAAATTTCCGATTGCGCATCGCCGACGTTGCAGAATTACAATAATACATACTTACAATAATACATTATTGCGTTGTATTACAGACTTATCGTGTATAAAGAGATTACAAAGAGAACATGAAGAGATTAACATAGTTTTTATAATACTTCTTTATTGTTTATTGTTATTTTTATGAAACTTATAATTGTAATCAAGTACGTTACAACGAAAATAAAGCGGAATGCTTTAAACAAGATACAGCAGATCTTTTGCGATTTTTAATTTATCGGTGGATATTAATATTTAAATCTCTGTTATTTTCGTACGATAATAACAGCTGACGTTATGCTGACGCTTTTTGTTGATTCTTCTATGCAACAAGTTGATATTTGCTTTTGTTACAATATGCTATACTTACATCTAACGCGAACTAGACGGTATTGTTGATAGTACAAGGGAGGCATAAATAATGGGAGAACTAATAGTTCTGCAATTAATAGACGTTTGTTATTAATATAATCGAAGAAAAACAAAATAAAATTAAAATCGATTCATTTTTTCTCTTAATGACTTCCGGCACACATCCGGATATCTTACAATCGAATTTCCGCTGAAGAATAATATAGCTTCAAGGCAATTTCAGGTTGTACAAGGAATCATTAGCTCGCGCGCACGATCGTGAGAGACACGAAGATTGCAACACCACCTTTTATAGTGACTTTCGGAACGCGCAAAAATCGCGGATGATCGTGCAACTTTCGAACATTTCGCAAAAAGAAAAAAGAAAAAAATATAGATATATATAGATTAGTATTCACAGGATGCTTTCCATTTAATGACACAAATCAACACAACATCATTCTATCTAATATCTTGGCATTCAGAGAATAACAAAGATAGAACAATACTTGTGTCATGAAATGGAAAGGATGATTCTTATTTTAAGACCATCTTAAATAATATTTTAGGATGCTAATGCGGTTGCCTGATTAGTTCATGACATCTTAAGACTGTACTTAAAACAGTCTTAAATATAAAAATATCGCAATGCTCCGATTTTCTCGGGTCTAACATATATCGAATATATGGTAAATATTTGCTCCGTGGACATTTTTTTTGCGGGATACCGGAATACGCGATTTCTGCGGTGGCAACGAGTTCCCGCGAACGTGTTGGAGTCGTGATTTTCTGCGCGAGCGGGTTTCAACGCGTCCACGCGCACCACGGCGAGATATACTGTACAGCAGTTTCGTAATAAATATATATATCTGGGATAAAATAGAGTTGGGGGAGAGAGAGAGAGAGAGAGAGAGAGAGAGAGAGAGAGAGAGAGAGAGAGAGAGAGAGAGAGAG
>NW_017259198.1:633475-642672 GCF_001594045.1 Atta colombica
AGAGAGCCGACCTTGCCCCGCAACCGGCTACCCGTCCGCTTGTTGCCAAGCTGCGTGCATAGCAGGGCGGACGTAAACCGGTGCGACATGACACGCGCGCACGCGTTTGTGCATATGCAGCGTGAATGTGTATGGGTATCTAGGGATGCTGACGATACACTGTGCGTGTCGCGCACATCCAGGGATGCTTCGGTAGGTATCGATATTTTGTCCGTCGTGGTACCATTAAATGTTCTGAAAGACATTGCTGAAGAAGAATGTTTGAAATCTCAAATAGAAACGAAAATTAAAAAAATTTATTTTTGTGTCATATATCATAATTAGGTATATCGATTCATGTCAATGTTAATTAGATAGCAATTTTCTCGATTACTAAGTGGCACCGATGTTGCAAAGTGTATTCACGTTCGAACACAAACATTTTTTTGGATAGCGATGAATTCTCGATACTTCCGTTTCGTTTTTTAATGTACTTTTAGAGAAAATTATTATAAAGCATCTATACATCTATACAAATTTTATATCTAAACTTAATGTAGTTGTATAAATTATTTTATAGTTGCAATCATTATAAATAGTTCAACTATGTACATTAATTCTACATATAAAACTTGTGTAGTTGTCACTTTTATAGTTGTTACCGCTATGTTCTTTTCTATCAACGCAACATATTGCGTTGTATTACATATCAATGATATTTTATCGTTCGTGAAAACTGATGACGAGTTCAAGCTGTTATCTTCAAGTATCTCTGATATTTTATTTAAAAATTCTTAATTCTCATCTCAGATAAATTCTGAGAATTTCGGAATTACAAATATTAGTATTAAACTAATTAAACCTATTCTATAATTCTGTCAACCGTAATTGTAAGAGGCTGTAGTAAGAATTGATCAATTATAGCAGAATACGAAAAGAATATTCGACTGTGAGTGATCAATTCTTACTATCATCAACTTACAACTATTCATACGTAATTGTACAATGGGCTTTAGAGATACGAAACTGATAGCTATATATTAATGTCTTTAAAAGAACCGATGCGTTTCAACATCGAGTGCAATGTAGTGCAAAATTGCCAACGCTCCCTTTTCGATGATGAAGCGGAATGCAAACCGATTTCCCGTGCAATTTTCACGTAACTTCGACGTGCTCCGAACGGCCTTGTATTGAACATTCCTTTCCTCATTCCTTGATGAAAGATATTCCTTCTCATCGTACAATATCTAATTTCGTCTTTCGTGCTTATTGGATGAGAATTAAGAATACTATTGAGTACTCGCACAAATGTTTTCATTGTTGGCATTACTCTACTTTTCCAATACCGCCGTATTATCAAGCACTTCTTAATATGTCTTAATGCACGTATACATATACATATACATATACATATTACAATATATACATATTATATACAGGATGTCCTGAACTTAAATGACCAAACTTCAGGAACGTGTAAGGAAACGATAAACTGAAAAAAGTCCTTTGAAGGTATTGCTCATTTTTGTTTCATTTTGAAGAAAATCGCAGAAAAAAAGACAACGTAGTTTTCATTTTTGTACTTATTTATTACTCATTCATTTACACTTGCTTATTTACGTTGTCATTTTCTTAAAGTAGATATTATTCAAAATGTGCCTCATGCAACAATACAAGTATTGCATCTAACATGAATAGTCATTACATTGACCAGAATGTTTGACTGCAACACGAGCTGTTCGTACAAGATGCAATGCGTACATTGCTGCAAGCTAGAGACTAACATTTTGAACAATATTTACATTAAGCAAGTGAATAAATAAATATGAATAAATAATAAGTAGGTATACAAAACTGAAAACTTTTGTCTTTTTTTGCGATTTTTTTTCTAAAAGCCTGTCTCACATCTCTAAAGGATTTTTTTTTTTTTTAGTTTATTTCCTATACGTTCCGGAAGTTTGATCATTTAAATTTGAGACATTCTCTCTCTATATATATATAATACAAACATTATATATATTTATATAAAGAAAAATGTATTAAATTTTAGTAAATAACTGTTTGAAGTACTCATATGACATTTATTTACGAAAAATAAATATTTGCTAAATAAAAAAATATAATAGTTAAATCAAATTAATGGTTTTTGTATCAAATAAATATACTATGTTTACATTTAGTAAATATTCAATTGGCATTCAAACAATTATTTATTAAAATTTAGTATCTACATTTTTCTCAGTATATGTATATATATAAAATATGTGCGTATAAGTATAGTCAACGGGACGATTCTGGCGTGTCATTTCGAAACGCTCGGAAATAAAAATAAATCCGTTACATAACAAGCGAAGACACCCGTTAAAACATCGTTTATTATGTTTACCGTCTCTGCATCAGGATATATCGCGCCGAGAGTAATCTATTAGTGATGGTATCAGTGCAGAATACACACGGTCATTGAAATGAAAATCGATTTTCTTACGCCTCTATTTATCTCGATAACGAATTTACGCCAGATAGACAATATCGGGACTAGCGCTACTTTCTCATTCGTTAATATTCCGTAAAGCGGAAGATATCAATCGATTCAGTCACTAAATATCTGTCATTATTATGTCACACGTTTTTCATTGATAGCAGTTATGTGTCTCTTTTATTTTCCATTTTATTCTTATCTCTCGTGCACTGTATTAAATATCGCGCATATGTTTTAAATAGAATTTCTGTTAAATGAAATACAATCAGGAACGCAAATATCCTAAACTGAGAACTTATCGGGGCATATACTGTTAAATTTCTATTGTATTGCGCTCGTCGAAATCAAATCAAGATTTATGTAATAAGCTAAATAAATATAAGATAATCGCACTAATAACTGCGTTGACTCCCACAGCTATTATTATTATTTTTTACTGTTTTTATATTATCAAATTATACTAAATTTAAGTTATTTTTGATCGTTTCTATAGAACATCATTGTTTCTACTCAATATATCGTTAATTTGACTAAAACAATGGAGTTAACAATTAAAAAAATATATTAAATTTGACTTAAATTTAATTTATTATCTATTTATTATTTAGTTTATCATTTATTAAATGCATACATTAATATGGACGATGTTTATTTTGAAACTCACTACAAATAGGATTGATTTATATTTTGACATACATAGAAATTAAAAATAAAAAAATGTTATTTAATTCAAGGGATTGGTCCTTTGCTTTCTGTAACAGTGGGACCATTGCTCTTTTGATATTTATAACATTTGATATTTATATTCGGAACTTGTATTTCACATTTAGTTCTGTAATAATTTTTATTATAAATTAATTTTTTGTAATAAAAATAATATATGCATTGATGCATTAATTTTTAACTAGAAATTCAGAACTGCTTCCCTTCATTTATTGGGAAAAAAGTATCGCGAACGTTAGTTTTAGTTTTTGTTATCGATTGAAGAGCACACAGTTGAGATTCTCGTCGACACCAAGCGTCTCTTATTGATCGTCCACGGTGCCCGCGGAAGTTGGCTCGAAAACTTTGTTTCGCAAATGAAATCTGTCTCTAGATAGACGCAACGACAAATGCGATCGCGACATTTTTACATTCGTGAATATTTCGGTTAGCTCGTATATCACAGAATGCCTGGATTAATTTACACAAAAAAAAACATACTGTACGCAAATAATACGTAATAATAATTACTTGTTCCAAGTATTTCAAAAATTTATTTATCCGCAAATCTATACCTCATTATAAGCATTAAATTTATTCGAAATATATTCTAAATTCTGATAAGTAGTTTAATATTTCAATCAAGATTATTAAATTAATTCAAAGAAGCTTTATTTATTAAACAAATTCGACTTATTTATAAATCGTGTATTATATAAAGTCGCTTCTTTGATTAATTTTATAATATTTTTCAAAATAAATTTTTGTTTTAAATAAACATGAGTTTTTTAAAATTTATAATTATATATATTTTGATTATAATCAAGAAAATATTCTCTGTCCAAGATAAAACTTTATTTAAAAGGAAATAGATTGAGCTGAGTAGTTGTCGCTTTTCTTAGTAATATAATGATGTTTTTCTGTGCATGTAGGGTTATATATTAGAGTTCCTAAACCTAATTTATGATCCATGACTTTCTTGATTACTATCTCATGACTTAATTGGCATTGCGAATTTTTTGCTTTCTTTTTCCGTTTTGTCGATTATAACAGGCTTAATGGTAAATATAATATAAAAAGTAGTTATGTATATATTTCTTGATAATTATGCGACATCATCGATATATATCTTAGTACGTATCTCTGCTGTATTTTCATGATTTGCGTAATTTGTGATCGTGAACTGTTCAACTGATGCAACAACGATAATCATAGCGTAATTCAAACACGACGTATCCGTTAAAAATATCTCAATTTGTTTTTCTCGCTTAAAATTTATTAATTCGTATTTATTAAATTTTTTTAAAATAAAAGCAGGAATTGCGATCAAATGTAAAATCCTTATTGAAATCATGGAAAAGAAATAGGTATGATGTAGGAATCTTAGCAACTTTTATGATGGCTTAATTCGAAATTTATATTGTTTTATTGTATTATTCTGAAATACACATAATACGAACACAGCTTATACTTTTCGAAATTAAACGATCTTTTATGTACTCAAAAACATAATGTTACAAAACTTCACATAAATTAGATTATTATTTAGCTACACTGAAAAAGATCTGCTTATAATAACATAAAACATTCTTTTTAATCCAGAAATTAGACTATGATACTCTTATGTATTTTAATGCTTTGAAACCGAATCCGATGTTCAAATTGCTTCATCACGTTGTAATTTTTTTTATCGACAGAAAGTAGCTCGATTTTCCATAATATTTTTATCCTACCAGCTTGCATATTAACTTTATAAGCTTGCATATTATCGTTGAACTTTCTCTCTTTTACCTCAGCTTGCATATTAAAAACCAGGCCATAAATGATTCTAAAAATATTGAAAAATCGAGCTATTTTCCGTCGATAAAAAATTATGACATAATAGTGCAATTTGAACATTGGATTCAGTTTCAAAGTTTCAAAATACATAAAAATACCATGATCGAATCTCCGGATTAAACATCAAATTTTATTTTATGTGCCTATGTGTAATCAATATAAAGTAAAGTAATAATCAAGTCTAGATGATGATTACTAAAACTTTGGTGAAATAATCTCAATCAAATATTTGATAAATCTTTCCTTTTCGAACTATAAAAGTTAATTTGTAAATATTTACTCGCTTTTTGAATTATTATTATATAATATTATTATATGAATTGGTTGTTATTATTATTATTATATTTGGTATTTATTAAATATTGCACCAATACGCTAAACAAAAAATACATCTGATAACTGTTACCTATCTTTTCCAATGTATGTACCAATTGACGTAATTGCATTACGATTAATCGCACGTATGAAATATTCTAATCATATTACGGCATTCGCGCATTTTTGTATCATTGGTTGGCAATTTTATTCTAACGTGATATCTTATTTGCGATTGGGATGCCATTATTATATCAGGACAATTCGATACCGAGAGACATCACATTGTTCGCTGATCCGGCAAAATTGCTGCATCTGATCACGAGCGCACCCACTGATGACCTTCTCCGCTAACGTAATCGAATTAGCATGGCTACAATTAGCGTCATCGCGCGAATTAACTACCGCACGCGAATTGTATTTCGCGAATTGTATACGCGAAAATTTATCTCGCGTCCCATACAAATCACATTTATCCGCTTTTAATTCCGGACGAATAATCTTTCAAAAAGTTTGTAATTGCAGTGTTTCCGACTAAAAAGTTACAGTGGAATTCGAGATTTGGAAGAATCTTTTTATAGCAAGTAAAAAATTCCGCGAGTCAAGAGTGCGAAAGTTTTATTATTAAATATTGTTTTATTTCTCTTTCGATGATCTTGAAGCCTAAATAATATTTTTTTCAATATGTACAGGGAAAAAGAAAAAAATAGACGGTAATAATTTCTGTTAATAAATTATATTTTTATATACTTTGCACAATACGAAAAGAAATACGAACGAAATAGAAGCTAAATAATTATTAGATAAAAGGATAAATGAAGACATTAAAGCATCGAATATTCGAGCGGAGTCCCGTGTGCATTTTTATAAACGTGATAATCGCAGACGCTCTAAGAATAATTATTAACAAGTTTTACAATATAAAGAGGCTAACGAGTTCTTTCGAGCTGATAATAATCCCTTCGTGTCCCGATAAAAAAGACTTTGCCAACTCGCCGTACCATTTGCCCTACTAGACGCTCTTTTTTCCACGTGAAAGGACGATATCAATTTTCTTCGTCTTTCTCTCTTATCGACACGTCCTTCGGCACGAAAGGAGTGAACTTTTATTATGGCGGCCTCATTTGGCGAAATAGCATTATTTTAATCGGAATTTAGGAAATTAAGAATCATCTGTTTTACCTATTATTTTTCAAACAAATATTTTTCTAACTTCTCTGCTTTTACAATTTAAAAAATCCTTTTCTACAATTAATATACTTCTGCAAATAAAGTAAACAATAATATAATCCAAATCGGTCAACTTTGTATTAGAAACGAAAAAAAGTTTAAAAATTATAGTTTTTAAATCTGGAGTCGACTCGTAACAATAGTTGATGCTTTATATACAAGTTTACTTTGTACGTTAAACAATTTTGGTTTGGATCGGAAATTACATAAACAAACAATGTTGAGTTCTTAAAATTATACTTAGATACTTAATATGAACATTAGTTCGTCATAAAAAAATTTTTTTTAAGATCAAATATGAAAAGGTAGAATATTAAATTATAATATTATTTAAACTATTACATTGAAAAAGTATTATTTAAATGTATAATTCATAAAACATTTCTTTTAAATTATTGTAATAATACAAAAGAAGAATAATGTAATAGAATCTATATTTTTTATATCTGGAAGTTTCTTAAATTAAAAAATGTTTTTGAAATATTAAAATTATAATTAAGTGTTTCAGAGAAAAATATATAACATTTTGCTATAAATATTTTTAACAAAGAAGGCTTCAAACCATGGATCCATCAGTGAATATGAAATATTATAATATTGCATGTACGATATTAATGTAGTAGTATATATATAATACATAAATCGTATGTATAAGTCGTGCTGAATTGTACAGACGACTTTAAGATCCCCTTAATAGCGAAAGAGATTTTCCTTCGTGATCGAGAGACGGCAAGTTTCTTTGCCAAGTTGAGATCTCTTGCTGAGCCTCCAGTATCACGCAAAAATATGTGCCATGCGACTGATGACGATATCCGTCAAGAGATGCGCACGTAATGCTACTTTTGTGATACGTTAGCATTAATTCGAAACCGTAGCATTTTCTGATCGTCGAAATATTTCCTTGAAGATCGGTTAGGAAATCGATAATGAGAAATAAAATTATTTCTTTCGGCGAAGTGGATGGATAGGAGAGAAAGAATTTATCCGAATTTATCGTTAATTTTGTCACGGGGATGTGGATCCATGCAAATTAGCCTTGTCAGTGATTCGGATCCGATTGTAATAGTTACGCGTACTCTATTATTACGCTATCTTTAGGATGTATTCAAAATAACGACGACTCGCAGAAGGGCAGACGTGCGCCAGAGAGAACAGCGCGTTTTACTCGTCGTCACATGTATTTACATATACATGCACTCGCGCACACGTCAGCGGTTCTCAACCCTTGCCAGTTTTTCATTTGAAACGACGCAGTTTCGCGACGATTATAAACGAGCGAATCGTGGAGCGTTTCGGAGACGCTCCAACTTTAAGAATCTGAATAAAGTCGATATACATATATAAGTGTATAATTTTCTCCTTGTTTTTATGAAATTCATGATCATACGATACCAAGGGAGCGAATACTGTCTTTGAATTAATATCGTTGGCGCGAAAACACATCGCCAAATTGGATTGTTTACAAACGTATTTGCATAGCTGAGCTGATTGTGAGACGAATTCAATAGTGAATTCGGCGGTTATTTGTATTACGTTAAATATTATAGTGCATACTGACAAAGGAACTTTCTCAAGTGATCACTGATTTCGAGATAAAGTTTCTGTTTTGATTTTGCCTTTATCAGTGTTGACGTATCCATGCTTCGGTAAAAATCCTCGAGCTTAATCATTTTAGAGATTTTATTATAATCTATTTGAAGGTGAGTGACCTCTCTATGCGGAAAATTTGCTACATTTTCGTTACTATTAATAATAAAATGAAATTTGATACATTACATCGAAGAGTGACTAACAATTGCAGTCGCAGGCAGTCAAAATTATTATTCTTTGATACGCTGTCTTCAAGTAGGAGAAATGTCATATTAGGAAATAAGAGCACATATGGAACGTTGTAATTTATTTATTTATATTTAAAACTATTAACAAAAAATAATAGTCTTATAGAGAAAAAAATATAGATTTTTTAAAATGTAAATAACAAAAATAACAATTTCTGATATTATGGTAAGCTTTTTGACCTACAGCACGATTACATAACAATATGATAATGTACTTTTCATCATATTGTTATTAATAGTAACGCAAATATAGCGGATTTTCCATCGAAGAAGTCATTCACCTCCACTACAAAATCTTTAAAACGATTGAGATCGAGAATTTTCCCCGAAGCATGGATATTATATTGATAAAAACGAAATGAAAACCGGAGTTTCACCTCGAATTCACAAAGTGACACTTGGGAAAGTTCTCTTGTGATAGCTGCAATGCATAAAATTAGCAAAGTTAAATGTAAATATACTGAGAGAAAAATTGTACTAAATTTTAATAAATATTTGTTCCAATAGTATCACAGTTGAATATTTACTAAATGTAAACATATATTTATTTGATACAAGAAGAATTTATTATTAATTTAATTTACCTATTATTTATTTAGTAAATATTTACTTTGTGTAAATAAATGTTATATTAGTACATTTTTTTTAGTGTATAAATATTTTAAATAATCAAATATCTGATATAATATTATCACATTATTTAACAGAATATATATTATTGATAATTATATTTGACGATTTACAACAAAATTATGTTCAGATGTCTAGAAATTTTAGATACTGCAGCAAAATCGTTCTTTCAAATATCGAAATGT